>NC_053024.1:465083131-465341163 GCF_003073215.2 Triticum urartu
GGATGCCCCGGAAGGCATCCCCTTTTCGTCTTCGTCTATCGGTAACTTTACTTGAGGCTATATTTTTATTCACCACATGATATGTGTTTTGCTTGGAGCATCTTGTATGATTTTAGTCTTTGCTTTTTATTTTTCCACAATCATCCTTGCTGTACACACCTTTTGATAGGGACACACATGAATCGTGATTTATTAGAATACTCTATGTGCTTCACTTATATCTTTTGAGCTAGGCAATTTTGCTCTAGTGCTTCACTTATATCTTTTTAGAGCACGGCGATGGTTTTATTTTATAGAAATTGTTGAACTCTCATGCTTCACCTATATTATTTTTAGAGTCTCTAAACAGCATGGTAATTTGCTTTGGTTATAAATTTAGTCCTAATATGATAGGCATCCAAGAGGGATATAATAGAAACTTTCATATGAAGTGCATTGAATACTATGAGAAGTTTGATTCCTTATGATTGTTTTGAGATATAAAGATGGTGATATTGGAACCATGCTAGTGAGTAATTGTGAATTTGAGAAATACTTGTGTTAAAGTTTGTGATTCTCGTAGCATGCACGTATGGTGAACCGTCATGTGATGAAGTCGGAGCATGATTTATTTACTGATTGTATTCCTTATGAGTGGTGGTTGGGGACGAGCCATGGTATTTTACTAACAATCTATCCCCCTAGGAGCATGCACGTAGTACTTCGTTTCGAGAAATAATAGATTTTTGCTATAAGTATGTGAGTTCTTTATGACTAATGTTGAGTCCATGGATTATACGCACTCTCACCCTTCCACCATTGCTAGCCTCTGTAGTGCCGTGCAACTTTCACCGGTACCATACACCCACCATATACCTTCCTAAAAACAGCCACCATACCTACCTATTATGGCATTTCCATAGCCATTCAAAGATATATTGCCATGCAACTTCCACTGTTCCGTTTATTAAGACACGCTTCATCATTGTCATATTGCTTTGCACATCCCGGTACACCACCAGAGGCATTCATATAGAGTCATATTTTGTTCTAAGTATGGAGTTGCAATTCTTGAGTTGTAAGCAAATAAAAGTGTGATGATCTTCATTATTAGAGCATTGTCCCATGTGAGGAAAGGATGATGGAGATTATGGTTCCCCCACAAGCCGGGATGAGACTCCGGACGGAAAAAAGAGGCCAAAAAATGAGAGAAGGCCCAAATAAAAATGAGAGAAATCAGAGAAGGGACAATGTTACTATCCATTTACCACACTTGTGCTTCAAAGTAGCACCATGATCTTCATGCTAGAGAGTCTCCTATGTTGTCACTTTCTTATACTAGTGGGAATTTTTCATTATAGAACTTGGCTTGTATATTCCAATGATGGGCTTCCTCAATTTGCCCTAGGTCTTCGTGAGCAAGCGAGTTGCATGCACACCCACTTAGTTTCTTTTTTACTTTCATAAACTTATAGCTCTAGTGCATCTGTTGCATGGTAATCCCTACTCACTCACATTGATATCTATTGATGGGCATCTCCATAGCCCGTTGATACGCCTAGTTGATGTGAGACTATCTCCCTCTTTTGTCTTCTCCACAACCACCATATTCTATTCCACCTACAGTGCTATGTCCATGGCTCACGCTCATGTATTGCGTGAAAGTTGAAAAGGTTTGAGAACATCAAAAGTATGAAACAATTGCTTGGCTTGTCATCGGGGTTGTGCATGATTTAAATATTTTGTGTGATGAAGATGGAGCATATCCAGTCTACATGATTTTGTAGGGATAAGCTTTCTTTGGCCATGTTCTTTTGAGAAAGACATAATTGCCTTGGTAGTATGCTTGAAGTATTATTGTTCTTATGTCAATATTAAACTTTTGTTTTGAATCTTATGGATCTGAACATTCATGCCACAATAAAGAAAATTACATGGATAAATATGTTAGGTAGCATTCCACATCAAAAATTCTGTTTTTATCATTTACCTACTCGAGGACGAGCAAGAATTAAGCTTGGGGATGCTTGATACGTCTCCAACATATCTATAATATTTTATTGTTCCAAGCTATTATATTATCTGTTTTGGATGCTCTACATGCATTAATATGCTATTTTATATTATTTTTGGGACTAACCTATTAACCTAGAGCCCAGTGCCAGTTTTTTTCCTTGTTTTTGACTTTCACAGAAAAGGAATACCAAACGGAGTCCAAACGGAATGAAACCTTCGCAATGATTTTTCTTGGAGCAGAAGACAACTAGGAGACTTGGAGATGAAGTCGGAGGAGCCATGAGGCGGCCACGAGGCGGCCACGAGGACGGAGGGCGCGCCTAGGGGGTAGGGTGCGCACCCCACCCTTGTGGGCCCCCCATGACCCTCCTGACCTAATTATTTCGCCTCTATATTTCAAAATATCCCCAAACCACCAGAAGCATCCACGAAAACAATTTTCCACCGCGGCAACCTTGTGTACCCATGAGATCCCATCTAGGGACCTTTTCCGGCACCCTGCCGGAGGGGGATTCGATCACGGAGGGCTTCTGCATCAACTCTATTGCCCTTCCGATGAAGCATAAGTAGTTTACCATAGACCAACGGGGTCCATAGCTAGTAGCTAAATGGCTTCTTCTCTCTCTTTTATTCTCAATACCATGTTCTCCTAGATGTTCTTGGAGATCTACCTGATGTAATACTTTTTTGCGGTGTGTTTGCCAAGATCCGATGAATTGTGGATTTATGATCAGCTTATTTATGAATATTATTTGAATCTTCTCTGAATTCTTTTATGCATTATTTGATATCTTTGTATTTCTCTTCGAACTACCGGTTTGGTTTGGCCAACTAGATTGGTTTTTCTTGCAATGGGAGAAGTGCTTAGCTTTGGGTTCAATCTTGCGGTATCCTTTCCCAGTGGCAGTAGGGGAAGCAAGGCACGTATTGTATTGAGGCAATCGAGGATAAAATTATGGGGTTTTCATCATATTGCTTGAGTTAATTACTCTACATCATGTCATCTTAATTAATGTGTTACTCTGCTCTTCATGAACTTAATACTCTAGATGCATGCAGGAGTCGGTCGATGTGTGGAGTAATAGTAGTAGATGCAGAATCGTTTCGGTCTACTTGACACGGATGTGATGCCTATATTCATGATCATTGCCTTAGATATCGTCATAACTTTGCGCTTTTCTATCAATTGCTCGGTAGTAATTTGTTTACCCGCCATATTATTTTCTATCTTGAGAGAAGCCTCTAGTGAAACCTATGGACCCCGGGTCTATTTTCCATCATATAAGTTTCTATTTTCCATCATATTAGTTTCCGATCTACAATATTGGTTTCTGATCTACTATTTTTGCAATCTTTTACTTTCCCATCTATAAACCAAAAATACCAAAAATATTTACTTTATCTTTTAGTTTTATTTATCTATCTCTACCAGATCTCACTTTTGCAAGTGACCGTGAAGGGATTGACAACCCCTTTATCGCGTTGGGTGCAAGTTGTTTGATTGTTTGTGCAGGTATTTGGTGATTTGTGCATTGTCTCCTATTGGATTGATACCTTGGTTCTCAAACAGAGGGAAATACTTATCTCTACTTTGCTGCATCACGCTTTCCTCTTCAAGGGAAAAACCAACGCAAGCTCAAGAAGTAGCAACAGTGCGCGAGCAGAGGCGAAAGGCTGCGCGCGCGTGGGGGGCAGAGGCGCCACGGGGAGCAGCGGGAGCTACGGCGGGCGCGCGGATGCGGCTCGCAGCGAGCGATGTGTGGGGCCGTGAGGCCGGCCGGAGGCGAAGTAGACGACATCGGCAGTCATAGGTGTTGCGATGAGCGGGGCATGGGCAGCGGCGGGCAAAAGCGGCTTTGTGACAACGGCGAAGGCGGTAGTGGTCACGGGCAGTGCGAGCGGGGCGCACATGCACGCAGCCAGCGCGCGGCCCGGGGCACGAGGCAAGGAGTACGGGGTGTGGTCGTCATGTGATGGGCACGACCACAAAGCTAGCTACAAGCGCACTGGTGGCGGAGCCAGATGACGACGGGGAGAAAGGGAGAAGGGGGCGACGGACGGCGCTCGCCAAGAGGAGGTCGGTGGCGAGGTCAGGGGAACCGAGGTGGCCGGGGACGAGGGGATCGAGCGGCGAGGTGTGGCGGTTGTGCATGAGGAAGATGATGTGGGCAACACGATGACGGCCTCCCCGCTCCAATCTGGAGGTCTAGATGACGAAGGCGGCGATGACATGCCTCCTGGACGACTATGGCCGCGAGAACGAGGATGAAGCGACGATAGTGGTCGCGGGCGACCGCTAATCTGAAGGGGGCGAGATGAGGGGAAGAGCTGGGGTTGATAGGGTTTGCCACTGGGTCAAGGGGGTCAGGGGTACCTTGTAGGACGTCGAGGAGTCGCGGGATGGCCGTCGCGTGGCCATCCACAGCCACGGACATGCGCGAGGTGTCCAGCGCGCTAGATGAATAGGAGGTAGAAGGAGACTATGGCTGGGCTAGGCTTTGTTCAAAGCACGGTGGGCCAAAGTGCATAGGAGACTTTCTCCTCATTCTTTTCTGTTATACACGTGTCTTTGATTGCATTCATTTAAAATAGCAATTGATTTTTGTTTGATTTGAAACTTAGCACATGAATCATGCACAATATTGTGGTGTTGCACAAAAAGTTACAGAGCCTTTGGTAGATATTAAATATTTAGAAACTGAAAAGGGTCAAGTAACATGCTGCTGGACCACTTTATAATTTCGAAGGATTAATTGGTGAGTCAGATGAAGTTGGTTCCATCATGGAAATGATCAGGGGAATTTGAATAGTGTGAACATTTTACTTTTACAGTTTGAAGAATTAATAGTTTCACTTGCAATTTAAATTTGAATCTGAATTTGATTTTTAGGCAAGTAGCAATTTGCATGGTAATCATGATGACATGGCCACCATTAGGGGGAGATTACTGTAGGAAGATTCTCGGGGTGTTACAATAACCTAGGGCGACACAGAACTAGCTCCAATTCATCAATATAATGTAGGCATGTATTCTGTATATAGTCGTGCATGCTTATGGAAAAGAACTTGCATGACATCTTTTGTCATATCCTCCTGTGGCAGTGGGGTCCATAAGGAATCTAAGGGATATTAAGGCCTCCTTTTAATAGAGAACCGGAACAAAGCATTAACACATAGTGAATACATGAACTCCTCAAATTACGGTAATCACCGGAAGATTCCCAATTGTTGTCACCTTGGGGTATGCAGATCATAACACGTAATAGGTGCATATAACTTGCATGGTAGGATCAAGAACACAAATATATTGGTGAAAACATAAACGGTTTAGATCTGAAATCATTGCACTCAGGCCCTAGTGACAAGCACTAATCATAGCAAAGTCATAGCAACATCAATCCCAAAACATAGTGGATAATAGGGATCAAGCCCTAACAAAACTAACTCAATTACATGATAATGTCATCCAACCCATCACCGTCCAGCAAGCCTATGAAGGAATTACTCACTCCCGGTGGTGAGCATTATGAAATTGGTGATGGAGGATGGTTGATGATGTCGAAGACGGAAGATCGCCCTCTCCGGAGCCCCGAACGGACTCCAGATCTGGCCTCCCGATGAATAACATTAGGTGGTAGCGGCTCTGTATCATAAAACACGATGAAATTTCCTATCCTATTTTTCTCTGAAAATAGGAATTTATATAGTTGGAGTTAGGTCAGTGGAGCCTCGTGGGCCCCACTACCCACCGGGGCGCGCCAGAGGGGTGTGGCGCTCCCTGGTGCCTAGTGGGCAGCAGTCCCCGCTCCAGTGGGTCTTTGCTCCAGTATTTTTATTTTATTCCAAATAATTCTCCAAAAAGTTTCGTCCAATTCCAAGAAATTTTATTTCTGCAGAAATACAACACCATGGTAGTTCTGCTGAAAATAGCGTGAGTCGGGGTTAGAATCATGTGAATTAGAGTCCAAAACAAGAGCAAACACATTGGGAAAAGTAGATACAACGGAGAAGTCTCACCCCACTGGTCAGGTTTGACCTGGTTGATCGGTTAACATAGCGCTAATGCATTAATCATTTTCTAAATTATTTCTAATTCAAAAATGATTTGGAAATTCCAAAATATGTTGCAAACTTCAAAAATTCATAGAAATTCAACCGTAACTCCAAATGAAATAATTTATATATGAAAAATTATCAAAAAAATCCAATATTTCCATTTGTATCATTTTCATGCATGTCGGAACAAGTTATACTCACTATTTAGGACAAATCAATTAAATGGCATTTAAATAATCACATATGGAGTTTGATCTTGAACCATTGGTTCAAACCAACTTCATTTAACTTTGCTGCTAGATGCATTTGATCAATGAACATATGTTGTCATGTCATGATCATGCATCATATTGTTGCATTCCCGTGATTTGAATGTTGTTCCCTTATTTGCCGGTGTTTGTTCCCTCTCGGTAGAAAACGGTTCCGACGTTCTGACTGTTGACACCGATGAAGAGCATTACTATCTTCAGAAGTGCCAGGCAAGCATACCCCCCCTTGAGCATTTCGACACAATCCCACTCTCTCTCGCTCTTGCTTTCTTTTACTTCATTAGAACAACAACGATTCAACTGTCACATGTTGAGGTAGTTGAACCCATTCCTCTGCATGACCTGTCTTTGCCACAGTAAATAGTTAAAACCTCTTAGAATGAGTAGGAATTGCTTGATCCATGTTGTAACTACTCATCCATGCTTGCTTTCTATGCTTAATATGCTTAGGGTCGTGTCGGGTCTGATCCATCTAGGCGATGAATTGGAATGGTTGTGTTCATATCCTATTGTGTAAGAGCTAAGTGTGTGAACATGCTTTGGTAAAGGTAGCGATGAGAGGCCATGTAGGAGTACATGGTGAGTTGTCTCATTGAGACCAGCCTTAAGAACTGAGTTCTGTGTATGTTCTCCAAGACTAGCTACTACCACACATTGGGCTCCGGGCACTCCAAGCTCTCTCGACTTATCAATCGCCTTGATCTCTGTCCAAGAGTTGCAATTAGTTTCTGGTGTTTGCAGGATGCTGGAGGCCGTGCATAGAGCTGACCTCAAGGGTGGGCTATGATGCAGTAGGCAGTGGCACGGTGTACCGAGTGACACCCGTTTGGTGGGCTTGGGAACTGAGGGAGTCCAGGATTAGGGGGTACCCGGACAGCCGGATTATATCCTTCGGCCGGACTGTTGGACTATGAAGATACAGATTGAAGACTTCGTCTCGTGTCCGGATGGGACTCTACTTGGCGTGGAAGGCAAGCTAGGCAATACGGATATGTAAATCTCCTCCTTCGTAACCGACCTTGTGTAACCCTAGCCCCCTCCAGTGTCTATATAAACCGGAGGGTTTAGGTCCGTAGGACAACATACAATCATACCATAGGCTAGCTTCTAGGGTTTAGCCTCTCCGATCTTATGATAGATCAACTCTTGTAATACCCATATCATCAAGAATAAATCAAGCAGGAGTAGGGTTTTACCTCCATCAAGAGGGCCCGAACCTGGGTAAAACATCGTGTTCCCTGCCTCCTGTTACCATCTGCCTTAGACGCACAGTCGAACTACCATAATATCTAGAAATGTAGATCTTAAACTAGAAAGGCTTTTTTGGATGGAAAAACTCCGACTTCCTAGTTTTAGTTAGTAGAAACCGGTCTTATTGCAAAATCAATGTCTTACTTCATAGATTCGAGAGAATAGGAGAACAGTAGCCTGACAAACAGTCGGTTCAGTCCGATTCAGGTGCCAATTCAGGTGCCAACCATTATGGGTAGAATGCTAGAAGCCCGGGACCACGTTACTATTGTTTCTTTCTCCTCCTTCATATTGACCTTTTCTATCTTTGCCAATAAATGATGAGCTACAAAAGGATTTGTTTAGTTCAGGACCCCCTACCCGAGATCCGCCGGTTTTGACACCGACATTGGTGCTTTCATTGAGAGTTCCACTGTGACGTCGCCAGAAGGAAGGATGTCTCGTCTCTTCTTTAAAGACGGTACTACTGTTGGGGGAGCTTTGGCTGTCGGCCAAACTCTCCGGCTAGGCGGTTTCATCATGACCGCCTGTTCGGCCGCCGCGCCGACGATGACTTCTTGGGTCATTGAAAACAGCCTCCACATGAAATTGGCACTGACAGAACAGATGGATCCAATGGAGCTCACCTCCCTAAACGAGCTCTTGGATCGCATCACCGCCCTGGGAGTCGCTACGGACTATGATCGGATTGGGCTTAAACCCGATCAAAGGGAGATTAACTTCCGCCGGTCACCCATCATATCGCAGTGGTGGAGGAACAATGTGGCGACCTCTCCTCCATATTGAGGACCAACTATGTCTGAATTGCTGAGCTCTCCGAGCCGGATACCCGTTCGCAGGAGGACAGCATCCAATCCCTGAACTTAGAGTCAGGCAGCAGGCCAGGATTATCGGGCAACACACCGGAACCAGAATTTCCAAAATTGGAAATTCCTTGGCCCCTGGATCCCATATCGGGTAAGGGTTCGGATTCAATTCCACCCACCCACCCAAACATAAGCGATCTTTCCCACATCAGGCAAGAGCCCCATGAAACAGTACATCACTATTGGGCCAGATTCCTCCTTGCGATGAACAAGGTTAATGACTGTCGCGAGGAAGACGCAATCTTATTTTTCCGCAATAATTGCATGGATAAGGGAATCCTTAACGCCATAAATCGCCGTGAGATATCACGCTTCGCTGATTTGGCGTCCATAGTACGAAAGTACTGTGCGATGGAAAGTGCCTGGAAAACCGAAACAAACTTTTGCGATAATCCGGCCCTAAATACGAACCCAGTCCGAAATAAAAGGGTGCACTATCAAAAGACACTTGGGTCAACTACCAAAAAGCAAAAACCCTCTATAGGGCATGGAACCGTACTGGAGGGATGGCTCAATGGACCCTGTAAAATTCATAGTGCAGAGGGCGCCATACCAACACATAGCCTTAGAGCATGTTGGATACTCCGACAGGTGGCTAAAAGCGGTGAGGATCTTCTCATCCCAGATGTCGCAGAGCACCATCCCACGGATAGCAATACAGTATTAACAGTCTTCGAGACCTTCGCATCAAATAATAAGCGCAAGAGAACACTCCGCAGCATTCCCGAAATCTGCCATGTGGCAGCAATAAATCCATGGAGTGACACGGCTCTCACCTTCAATGCCAGTGATGAACCTAAATTCCGAACAGCCCGAGCACCAGCTGCACTGGTCCTCGGCCCAATCGTGGACGGCTTTTGACTCACCAAAGTACTCATGGACGGCGGCAGTGGATTAAACCTCATCTATGAGGAAACTCTTCAAAAGATGGAAATAGACTGGAACCGCATTGAGCAAAGTAGCACAACCTTTAGAGGAATCATCCCCAATCAGGAAGCACGCTGTGCTGGGAAAATCACACTAGATGTGGTATTCGGCACGCCAAATAATTACAGGTCTGAAGAAATTACATTCCAAGTGGCCCTGTTCAGCAGTGGTTATCACGCTCTTTTAGGACGGGAGGCGTTCACAATCTTCCAAGCCGTACCCCATTACGGGTACATGAAGCTCAAAATGCCCGGGCCCAACGGTATCATCATTCTCGCCAGTGATCCAGACACAGCACTCCGCGCCGAAAACAAAACAGCCGCACTGGCCCTCGAGGCATTATCCGAAGCCCTCTCGGTCGAGGAATTAACCACGCTACGCTCCAAAGTGGACAGGGACGATGTGATACTCGACAAGAGATCCAAGTCCACCTCTTTTAAACCAATGGATGAAATAGTCAAATTACAAGTCCACCCAACGGACCCTGCAAAAACAGCCTCCATCGGGGCACAGTTAAACCCCGCCGTGGACGCCGCACTACGAGAGTTCCTGCGCGAGAATTGGGACATATTCGCCTGGCATCCCTCAAACATGCCAGGAATCCCACGCAGGCTGGCCGAGCATAGCCTCAATATCCTAAAGGGATTCAAGCCGGTCAAGCAAGCTCTTCGGCATTTCTCCGAACCTAAGAGATGGGCCATGGGAGAGGAACTAGCCAAGTTATTGGAGGCCGGATTCATCAGAGAAATAAAACACCCGGACTGGCTAGCAAACCTGGTGATGGTACCGAAGAAGGATAAATCCTGGCGCCTCTGTGTCGATTTCAAGGACCTCAATAAAGCTTGCCCAAAGGATCCCTTCCCCCTCCCCCGCATCGATCAAATTATTGATGCTACCGTAGGACACGAGTCATTGTGTTTCCTCGACGCATACTCCGGTTACCACCAAATCAAGATGGCGGAGTCCGACCAAGCCGCAACGGCATTCATCACACCATACGGTCCCTTCTGTTTTAACACAATGCCTTTTGGGCTCAAAAACGCCGGCGCAACATATCAGCGCATGATTCAGACATGTCTGGAGAAACAAATCGGCAAAACGGTAGAGGCATACATAGACGATGTGGTTATCAAAACCAAACACGTCGACTCTTTGATAAACGACTTGAGGCTCACATTCGACAACCTTCGAACATAAGACATCAAGCTCAATCCGTAAAAATGTGTTTTCGATGTACCAGCCGGAAAGCTCCTGGGTTTCATTGTCTCCAATAGAGGTATTGAAGCTAATCCGGCCAAAATCCGAGCTTTGTCACAGTTGGCTACCCCAATAGACCTCAAACAAATCCAGAAGTTAACTGGATGCGTGGCGGCTCTAAGCCACTTTATCTCCCGCTTAGGAGAAAAGGCTTTACCCCTTTATCGCCTCCTTCGGCGCACCGAACACTTCGAGTGGACGGACGCGGCCACAGCCGGATTGGAAGAAATAAAGGCCATTTTGGCAACCAACCCAATCCTGGCCGCGCCAAACATCGGCGAACCAATGCTGTTGTACATCGCGGCAACTCATCAAGTTGTCAGCGCAGTGCTCGTTGTCGAACAGGAAGCGGACGGACATAAATTCCCTCTTCAAAAGCCGGTATACTATGTATCCACTGTCCTCACTCCATGCAGATCACGGTACCCACATTATCAAAAGATAGCCTATGCGGTATTCATGGCATCCCGGAAGCTGCGACACTACTTTCAAGAGTGTTCGATTACAGTAGCCTCGGAAGTGCCACTTAATGATATTATAAACAACTACGATGCTACGGGCCGGATTGCCAAATGGGCCATCGAGCTCCTCCCGTTCGACATAACTTACAAGCCGCGGCGATCCATTAAGTCGCAAGTATTAGCCGACTTTGTCGCTGAATGGACGGAAGCCGAACTCCCTAAAGAGTATGGCGCATATTCCAACTGGATCATGCACTTCGACGGCTCCAAAATGTTGGCTGGTCTGGGGGCTGGCGTCGTTTTGACGTCCCCAACAGGAGATATAGTTCAATACGTACTCCACATAATGTATACAGACTCCAACAACGCAGCCGAATATGAGGCCCTTTTACATGGTCTCCGGATGGCAGTATCCATGGGCATTCAACGCCTAGAGGTGCGGGGGGATTCGAACCTCGCAATATCCAAAATAAATGGAGACTTCGATGCCAAGGATCCGAAAATGGCGGCCTATCGCAACGCCGTCCTAAAAATGTCAGCTCGGTTCGAGGGGCTCGAATTTCATCATATGGCTCGGGAAAACAATCAGGCGGTGGATATCCTCGCCCGCATCGGTGCAAAACGCGACGCGGTCCTCCCCCCCCCCCCCACCCCAACATATTTCTGGAGAGGCTGTTCAAGCCATCCGTAGTATGGGAAGGGGACACCGGTAACAATAATCCGGACCCGGCCAAAATACCCGATACCAAACACTCTGACACAATCGGAGGCTCCGCCATCGAAATAACACCTTCGGCCCACGTAATAATGGCCATCATAGCCCCGTGGACAGAACCATTCCTGGCCTACCTAACTAGGTAGGAACTTCCGGAGGACCAAAATGAGGCACGCTGCATAGTGCGGCGATCTAAGGCCTACAGGGTCCATGAGGGAGAATTGTATAAAAAAAGCACTACCGGAGTCCTTCAAAGGTGTATCTCCGAAGAGGAAGGACGGAACCTTTTGGCAGAAATTCACGCCGTACTCGGCGGTCACCATGCCGCAGCCCGGGCTCTTGTCAGCAAGGCCTTCCGTACAGGATTCTATTGGCCAACGGCCCGGGCAGACGCACAGGACTTGGTCCAACGTTGCGCCGGTTGCCAGCTCTTTGCAAATCAAAGCCACATGCCACCCACTGCCCTCCAAACTATCCCCATCACTTGGCCCTTCGCGGTCTGGGGGCTTGACATGGTTGGACCCCTTAAAGGGGGAACCCACAAGAAAAAAATACTTACTGGTCATGGTGGATAAATTCACCAAATGGATAGAGGCCAAACCCGTTAAAACAGCCGAATCCGGGCCGGTGATAGACATCATATCCGGGGTCGTACACCATTATGGCGTCCCTCACAACATCATCACTGACAACGGCACGAACTTTACTGCCGATGAGGTAAAACTCTGGTGCAGCAAAATGGGCATCAGGCTCGATTATGCTTTAGTCTATCACCCACAAACCAACGGTCAAGTGGAGCGCGCGAACGGTCTTATAATGAGCGGCATTAAACCCATGCTAGTGCGGTCCTTAACGGAGTCTAACACGCACTGGGTAGAGGAGCTCAACACCGTACTCTGGGGGCTGCGGACCACGCCGAACCGTACTACCGGATATGCACCCTTCTTTATGGTGTACGGTGCAGAGGCAGTCTTGCCCTGTGACATAATTCATGACTCACCTCGAGTGCGCATGTACGAAGAAAGAGAAACCAAGCTTGATCGGCAGGACAGTCTGGACACCTTGGAGGAGGAGCGCGATGTGGCAAAAGCCCATTCCGCATTTTATCAGTAACAGGCTCGTAGATACCAAAGCAGAGACGTACGGGACAAAACTTATAACGTTGGCGAACTAGTCCTACGTCTGCCGGATAAGAAAAAGAACAAGCTCGAGCCCAAATGGGAAGGTCCCTTCATTATTGACCAAGTTCTGACCGGTGGAGCGTACCGACTGCGGGATGCATCGACTAATCGACTCGAGCCGTACCCATGGAACACGGCCAGGCTCCGAAGATTCTACACCTAGCGCCGGACCCTGTGTTCGTCCCCTTCCTCTGTCCATTTTTTATACATTATTTGTCTTGTTTTTCTTTATTTTTATTCTTTCTCCAGGCCTTCAAAGGCCAACTTGCACCTCGTTTACACATTACAGATGCGCTAGCCGCACTCATCACACCTGGGGGCTTCTTTCACAGAAGCTTGATTATTTACTTGGGCCTCGTGCCCCGCACATGTGTTATGCTTCCACATGTACCTTTTTTCGCCATTATATGCATCTATATGACTTAAGTTTTGGGCAAGTTGGGTTGCCTGGCTCTTGTATTTATGCCCTACGTTCCCGTTAATTCGGCTAGGGCATAAGGGGAGCACCTCTGTGATTGTTACTACCGGGTCAGCCGGATGTGTACCTCAGACTGGGTGAAGCCGAAAGCTAGCGTTCTTAAGGGAATATTTGGTCGGCGAACAAAACATGATTTTTATTTATTTTCCATATCTGCCCCCAGATGTTTTCTCCTGCATTCCCTATCACAGTCCGGACATGCACTTTAGGGCATGCTTACCCAGGGAAAGGAACCCTTAATGGAACTATTCTCCCAGGAAGATGTTTCTTACTACCCATGTAATATAACATAACAAGTTGGGCACTTGTCTGTTCAAGCACCAATGACCCCTATGCCTGGTCTCCACACATACCCCGGTTCTTATATAATTGAGCGGGTATTCGGATACACTCCGGACTATCGGGTCCCGAGGTTGAAGTGAAAAGGTCCGCCGTGACAAATGATCTACAATCTGGCTAGAAGGCATTCTACATGTCACTTTAATTACATAGTCATGCAGACTGACTAAATTCCTCCTCTATACCATCCAACAGGCGGTCTAGCCTACAATCCCGTTGAGAATACTTTGCGGCTAATTCTACTTGCCCATAAACTAAGCTAACGGGGATCTCTTTTCCGTCGGGCCCCATAGGTCCGACCTCGTCCATGTGATTTGGGTCAGCCTTGGTGTACCGCGTCTTCACCATGGCCCAGGCTTCTCGGGCACCTTGTCGGCAGGCCGATATCTTCCATAATCGGAAGCGCCGCCGTGCTCCCTTGAGCTTCTCTGTAAGCTCTGCAACGCCTTCTGGCAGGGAGGCAGATGGCCACAAGGCCTGGGCAACACCTTGCATCACCTGCTGAACTTGTTCGTGCAGATGCGAGAGCTCGGAGAGAAGATCACCTGCAGACCCAGGCATTTCCTCCGCAGGACGACCCGTCAGCATACCTACAGACATAACGTTGTTAGTCGGCTTCTTCGCCGAACTCCTTCAAAAGGATTCGTTCAAGCACTTACTGAAAATGCCGCGCCAAAGCCGCTTATTCTCCTTCTCGGAGTCTGCAAGCTGGGCTCGAACGTATTTTATTTCCACGCTCAGCTTGACATTGGTGTCTTGGAGATTATTTTTCTCCCGCCTAACTTCAGTCAGCACGCGTTTGCCAGCCTCTAGCTGTCGCACGACATGCTGGTCCTCCGGATTTTCTCCGGATTCATCTGCAAAATCTATTGTTAGATCTACAGCCACGCCGCACACTATATGGTAACCATCATTCTTTAAAGTAAATGTTACCAGCGGGAGCCTTTTTGGTTCCTGCAATGCGGCAACAGCGGCCCGCAGTTGGGTCTTGCATTCCTCCAGCTCCTGGGACAGCCTAGTATTCTTCTTTGTAAGAACCTGCACAATAAAGATGATCCTTAAATCAGTTTTGCTAACTGTTTCAAGTCTCAGGGGCTACTGATACATATAAATCGCCAGATTTACTTACCTGTACATCCTTTACCTACTGATCCGTGGCTCTGGCTAGACCATCTTGAGCAGCACGGAGGTACGCCTCTCCGGAATTAAAGGCATCAAATGCCTCTGGTGAGAAACAAGCGTCACGGAGTATGGCCCGGCGGCGCCTGTGATTCATGGCGCTTTCCATTTTGAGTTAGTAGCGGATAATCTATCTGCATCCTCTGTAGGAGGATTATCCGGTGCCTGCCCCATATCGGCTTCCGCCTCTATGTCCGGTCCTGGCGCCCGACTGGTGGAGGCGTGATCAGCAACATCGCTGGACATATTCCGGCGAGCGTTTTTTCTATTAAAGAAACACGGGCGTCATTACATTTTGAGAAAGACGACAACCACGGAGCGGGGTTTTTATACCTTTGCGCTGGTGTCTCCGTCCTGACCGCCTTCCTTTTTGGCCTACCCGGCCTCGGCGCCTCTTGTTGGCGAGTTGCTGCGGGTTCGGCAGGGCGTCCCGAATGCCTTCCCTGTAAAAAATGCCATGTGTATATGGTGGGTGAAGTGTCTAACAGGGGATCCTAGTTTTTGGAGTTGGGATTTTTGGTTTTTCTTACGTGCGATGCAGGGAGCGGTCCGGGATAGTCGGCCGTAATGGCCACCATGGCGTCGTCGCAGCTTAACTGATAGAACTGCCGGTCTATCAGCTCCACGGAGATAACCGGATCTTCTTCAACTCCGGAGTCGAGGGCCCGGTCAGGGTCCTCCGGTTGTGGAGAGGGGCTGCTGACCTCCTGTATGGCTTTTCGCAGTTCCTGCCGCAAACTGGCAAGGTGAATACTTACGACAAAGAATGCGGAAAATGGAAGTAAGGGGATATGGCTTACCCAACTTGGAGGATTGTACATGGAGAATCCATCCCGTGGCTTGATGCGGGTGAACTCCTCCTCCTATCCCTTGAACAATTCGGACAGAATTTTTGCTAAAGCGGTAGCATCGCCCGGACCCTTATGCTCGTAGCGGCTGGCGTCATCCGCCCCGTTGAAACACCACAAGGGGTGCCCACGGTATTGAAGTGGTTGCACTCCCCGCATTATGCAAATCGACATAACTTCGATTATTGTCAATCCTGATTGAGCCAGTGCTTTGATCTGGTTCATCAGATAGAGGACTTCTCTGTTGTCTTCCACCTGGGGGCTCTGTGGGCGCCAACTTCGGCGCTTCTTCAGAGGAGCATTGTTGAACTCAGGAAGACCCCGCCGAACAGGGTCCGGAAGGGGAACGTCCTCCATATAAAACCATTCTGAAGGCCAGTCTTCGGACGACTTCTTCGGGGTACCGGACAGGTATCCGGTATCGGCGATGCGCCATATTTCGGCTCCACCCACTTGATAAAGTGATCCCCTCTGTGCGCGAGGGACGAGGCAAAATAGCCTTTTCCACAGCTCGAAGTGAGCCTCACAGCCCAGGAACAACTCGCAGAGAGCAACATAGCCGGCGACATGTAGAATGGAGGCAGGGGTGAAATTGTGTAATTGGAGGCCGTAGAACTCCAGGAGCCCGCGGAGGAACGGATGAATTGGAAATCCGAGTCCCCTTAGTAAATAAGGAACAAGGCAGACCCGTTCCCCCATGGAGGGACAGGGAAAGCTCTCCGCTTGCTCCCAGCCATTGTAGGTGGCAAGCCCGGCTCGAACGGGCACCATATACGCCGGAGGGAGAAATCCCTTGGTCTGCAGTTCGACCAATCGACTGTGTGGGACTGAACACCTCTCCCAATCACCGGGCTTAGGGCTACGAGGGCGGGAGGAGTAGCTGCGGAGGTCGGCCATACTGGAATGGATCTTTCCGAAACGCGCTCTGATGAATTCTCGTTGAGGGGAGGATGGTGTGGATCGGATCTAAGAATCCATATCCCTTTAATAGACAATTTATTTATCTGGCTAAGGGGGAAAATGTAAAAATGCCCTGGCGCCTCGTATTCATTCGACGCATGGGAGATAGCCCTTATTGGGCACAGAAGCCAAGAGGTTCAACATTTATGGGGCCGGACACTACTTACAAACACTTGGAAATTGGAGAAGAACCCGCCTTGCAATGCCGAAGATAATACTGCGCGCCGGACTCGTCGTCATTGAAGCCTCGTTCGGGGGCTACTGAGGGAGTCCAGGATTAGGGGGTATCCAGACAGCCGGATTATATCCTTCGGCCGGACTGTTGGACTATGAAGATACAAGATTGAAGACTTCGTCTCGTGTCCGGATGGGACTCTACTTGGCGTGGAAGGCAAGCTAGGCAATACGGATATGTACATCTCCTCCTTTGTAACCGACCTTGTGTAACCCTAGCCCCCTCCGGTGTCTATATAAACCGGAGGGTTTAGGTCCGTAGGACAACATACAATCATACCATAGGCTAGCTTCTAGGGTTTAGCCTCTCCGATATCGTGGTAGATCAACTCTTGTAATACCCATATCATCAAGAATAAATCAAGCAGGACGTAGGGTTTTACCTCCATCAAGAGGGCCCGAACCTGGGTAAAACATCGTGTTCCCTGCCTCCTGTTACCATCCACCTTAGACACATAGTTCGGGACCCCCTACCCAAGATCCGCTGGTTTTGACACCGACAGGAACCCTGCTTACATTGTTTGGGACCATAATGGAAACTTCGACCGGACTTCCTTGCGGGTTCAGTCTCAAATAGGCAATAAACCTGGACTAGAGTCTTGCGTGGTTACTCAGGTCGTGGCCAACACCCTCGCCGGGCTTCCGCTTGAAGGTTGCCGAGATACATTACGTGTGCACGGTGATAAGTGGTGGAAGCATGTGTGAAGAAGTACACCCCTACAGGGTTATGAAAATATTCGAATAGCTGCGTCCATGGATATGGACTACTAGGAAGCTTACATTGTTCGTAGACAAGTTGAAATGGATACTCTAAAATGTGCAAGATAAGTGTGAGTGCTATGGATGGCCTTTTCGTAGGGAGACGGGAGAGGATCCATAGTGGTGTATTGTTGTGGTGACTATGTGGACTCATGTGCTCTCTCTCACCTTAAAGAAATTACTCGTAGTCATAGTACAGGTTAGCCAAGAGTCAAAGCTGGCTTGCTACAGTTAAACTCCACAACGCCCTTGTTGATATTGATGCATAAGTAGTTAGTTCCGATGTAAATCTTGTTGAGTACCTTTGTACTCACGGTTGCTTCAATTATGTTTTTTCAGAGGAGACGTTAGTCACACTAGTGCTTTCAGCGACACGTTCGATGTTGACCAAGTAGCCTGGGAATCCCAGACAAAGGTCTGCTTCCTATGGAGGGTATTGTAGAAGTCGGGCTTCTCAGCCTTTTTCTTTTGTAGTCGTATGTACTCAAACATGTTTATGCTTCCATTCCATGTATGCTTTCACTACAAAAAAAGAATTTCGTGATGATACGTGTTTGTCACAGTAGGCCACATTTTCTGTCATGCATGTACATCCGTGAAGATTTTATGACAGAATCAAGATAGTCGTATCTGTGCTATCGTAGAAGTGTTCCATGAGAATACTGAAATTATCATCATGGAAGTGTCCACTTCCATGATGATAAATGGCGCGTCATGGAAATGTTTTCATCAAGGGTAATCGACATGTGGCATCCACTATAACGGGTCGCCATTAAGCTATCGGGTTCCAATTTGGATCCGATAACCTGTTAACAGCCCGGACCAATGGCAATTTTCCACGTGTAAAATTCTCATTGGCCGGAGCAACCATGTGTCAACTCCACGTTGGGACAGATGTCATCCATCCAATGAATGATACACGCCTATGATACATGGACATGTGGCATGACCCAACGGTGGCCCGTATAGGTTAAAAAGGCCGGCCCGTTTTAGTTGGTCAAAAGTTAGCGGGTCAGCCCATGGAAAGCTTCCTAACGGCATGTTCGCATATAGCCCATTTATGGCCGAGTAACTGACGGCTCATTATGGCCTATCCGATTTCATCACAATAGAGTCATGTGGGCCATCCAATATAATTCCAGCCCATTGTCACTTTCGGATCATGTATGTCCCATGATGTCTTTCGGCCCATATGAGGCCTTTTGTATCTCTGGGCCCTTTAACAGCATGTGGTGATTCTGACCCATAATGAAAGTAGATTGCTTTATACCCATTAATGGCCCACTCTTTAGTTGGGCCGTCTCCATCTCGTGTTACCTTTTGGCCTTCCAAGGCCCATATATTCGTAGGCTCATTTCTGGCCCTCGATTGCTTACGGTCTGTTACTGGCCTGTTTTGCTAATGGGCCAAATTCAGCCTATGGTTACAATCGACCCGTTTGTGGCTTGTTAACCCATTGGGCCTTTTTCATCCCGTCATGTATTCTGACTCATTAACGACCCGTTATGTCCATTAATAGAATTAAGCATGTGTTGTCTTCCGGCCCGTTAACATGTCGTTATGGACTGAGCCCATAAACAAACGGTTTCGATTTTGTTCCATTTACGGCCCATATCACCTTCCGACTTTGGCCCATGATCAGTACGGCCAATGGATCCTATGGCCCGTAGGAGGCCCATGGATCCTACGGCCCGTAGGAGGGCTATCGTTACAATGGCACATATGTCGACCATTGTTATTGCGGCCGCTAGCAAATGGAGGAAAAAGAAATGCAATACTACAAGAAAACAAATAAACAAGACTATAAGAAAATAAATAAGCAAGCAACTAACGCTACGATAGTACGACAATTACACAAATTACATCCACTGGGCATCAAAGTTCGCCACCAGTGCAAATATAGGGAACAAAGCAGCATATTACATACACTAGGTGTCAAAGTTGGCCACCAGTGAAAATACACGCCGCAGCAAAACAAGTCCAGAACTGAAACCACTTCAAAATAGCTCAAGCGACGATATCCTGGGTATCCAACATGCTAGCAAGAAGCTTAGCAAGCTTATTAGCTTTCTCTTGTTTGGCGCTAAAATCCTCCAACGCTTGTTGTTACACAAGAAAGTATGCATCTGAATTCTGCAGGGACTTTCTCAGTCCTTCGGCTTCTTATCGCAGCACATCTGATTGATATCTTTCAGCTAGTAGTTGAAACTCAGAATGCATCAGAAAGTATGCTAAAATCCTATGGCACAGTGGACCATTGTTATTAGCGATCTCTTGTTTGGCGCTAAAATCCTCCAACTCTTGCTGCTGCACCAGAAAGTATGCATCATAATTCTCCAAGGACTTCCTTAGTCCTTCGACTTCTTATCGCAACACAGCTAATCAATGTCTTTCATCTTATAGTTTAGACTCAAGAAGCCGAACTGATTCAGACAGCTAGTTCAAAGAGCTTGTTCCAGCGATAGTGGCCAGTAACTCAAACACTGCATCAAGATAGGACTTTGGGGTTGTCTCACTGTCTTCAAGATAGTTTTTATCAGCTTTCTTGGAGACCAATAGGGATGTCTCACTATCTTGAACCTCATCTGCATTACTTCCTTTACCATTGCATAATGGGGTACTCTTCTCCCATATTCTGTCGGCATTCTGAAAGAGAAACAACCAGACACATCACAGGTTTAGCATGTTGTATATGAAACTCATTTTGGTAAACTAGTTCAGTAGTAAGGTGGACAGGATAACAACATGAAACAAACACACACACACACACACACACACACATATATATATCTGTGTGTGTGTGTATGTGTGTGTACTATGGTCACTGTATTGTCTATATCATTCTAGTTTATGTTGCCAAATCAAGATAGAGACATAGTTCAAATCATCATATATGTTTAAGACAAAGCAACATATATAAACAGAATATAAGTGTGGGAAACTGCACAACACTAACGACACTTGTAATATGCATGATATCAGAACATAACTGTTTATACAATTGAAACTGAAATCAACATAGAGCAAGTTACAACAGCAAACCAGTTATAGAAACAATTTTAAAACATACTTGTTGTGCCATTGGAGTTTCGACTAGATCCTTCAAATTTGAAATTAGTTGGTATGAGTAAATACGATGATGCAAGAGCAAAGAAGTATGCACCATAGCTACGAAATCTGACCTGAGAACAATTCTTCTTCTACTTTAAGCGTTGAGTTAGGGTTCGTAGTGGTGGTACTCATGCTCTAGGCACTATAGTTGCCTTACTAACTGCTCGTGTTTGGGTGCTTTGTGGTGGCGATGGTGCTGTGTCAACTAGAACTGGGTTACTATCTGTTGGGGTTGGGTTTAGATGGGGTGTAGCTGGTTCTCTATCCAATGAGGTAGGGGTATAATCTGCGAGAGTTTGGATTATGTGTGGTGGGGATGGTTCTTGGGAAAGTACAACAGTGGTTCTATCTGCATCGACGAGTAGCACTATCTTTTATGAAGACCATGTTTTTACTCCCTTAGATACGGCCATCACCCCCTCCAATTCAAATGGCTGATAAACAACAAAAGTAATTGAATGTATATACATTGTATGATAAATAGGTGCAATGGATAGTGGGGAATAAAAGAGGACATCAAATAATTCACATTTATTTTGTCTAACCAAGCAGGATAGCATGACACAATTTCACATATATGATGGCTAACTAAACATGATAGCATGACACAATTTCACATATATGATGGCTAACTAAACAGGATAGAATGACATAATTCAAAATATTATGACCATGTAAACATGATATAAATATATGATGGCTTTATTAAATAGGTCGGCATGCCATAATTCACATACATGTTGTCTATGGAAACATGATGGCATGATATAATTCACAGGTAGAATGACATAATTCAAAATTTGATGACTATGTAAACAGGATGAGATGATATAACTATGTGATGTCTTTATTAAATAGGTTGTCATGCCATAATTCACATACATGTTGTCTATGTAAACATGATGGCATGATATAATTCACATATATGATTTATATACTAAGGAAGTAAGTAGATGGACAATTGCATATATGATGTCTAAACTAAGTAGATGGCGTTCAATATTGTGTATATGATGTATAAACAAAGCAACACAACACAACACAACATATGCATGATATGAGTATTATAACCCTGCGAAGTTTGAGCATACACCTTAGGGGGAAATAGGACTAGTCATCTGTATTTGAATCCTCCTCTAAGGAGCTATCTGTAACCAGCAATATATCTACTTCAGCAGGTAGCATTATCTGCTTTGAAGACCTTGTTTTCACTAAAGATTTTTCCAGCACTAATTCAAATGGTTGATGCACAGGAAGAGTAGTTGAATATACAAACATTGCCGACAAACAAAATACGTAATACAAAAAAGGATGGCATGATATAATTCACATATATGATGCCTGGCTAAACATCATGGAATTGCATAATTCACATATATAATGCCTTGCAAAAAGATGGCATTGCATAATTCACATATCTGGTAATTAGACACTAAACATGTAGCATTCATACAAAGCATGTCTAAACTAAGCAAATGACATACAATACAAGACACCATATGCATGATATGAGCAATATAACCCTGCCAAGTTAGAGCATACACCTTGGGGGGAAATAGGACAGGTCATCCGTCTCCGAATCCTCCTCTGAGGAGCTAACTGTAACCAACAAGATATGCGCTTCGTCAGATAGCATTGTTTGCTCTGAAGATGTTGTTTTCACTCCAGATTTTTTCCATCACCGTGTCAAATGGCTGCTGCACAGGAAGTGTAGTTGAATGTACTAACATTGTTAACAAATGTAATACATAATAAAAAAAGGATGACATGATATAATTCACATATAAGATGACTGGCTAAACAGGATGGCATTGCAAAATTCACATATATGATGCCTGGCTAAACAAGATGGCATTGCATAATTCACATATATGATATATAAACTAAACATATGACATTCACACAAACCATGTCTAAACTAAGCAGATGACATATTTGATGTACAGAGTAAGCAATGCAAGGCGCCATATGCATGATATGACCAACATCAGCATGCCAAGTTAGAGCAAAGACCTCAGGGGGTAAATAGGAGTGGTTTACTCCCTCTGAATATGATACGTCTCCAACGTATCTATAATTTTTGATTGTTCCATGTTGTTATATTATCATTCTTGGATGTTTTATAATCATTTTATAATCATTTTATATCATTTTTCGGTACTAACCTATTGACATAGTGCCAAGTGTCAGTTGCTGTTTTTTGCTTGTTTTTTACATCGCAGAAAATCAATACCAAACGGAGTCCAAACACAGTGAAACTTTTTGTGGATTTTTTATGCACCAGAAGACACCCAATCGGCCAGAGAAGCACCTGGGGGGTGTCACAAGGGGGGCACAACCCACCATGGCGTGCCTGGGCCCCCAGGCGCGCCCAGGTGGGTTGTGCCCACCTCGGTGGCCTCCCGCACCACCTCTTTACTCTATAAATACCCCAATATTCCAAAAACACTAGGGGAGTGGACGAAAATCAATTCTAGCCGCCGCAAGTTCCAGAAACCACAGATCCAATCTAGACACCATCATGGAGCAGTTTATCATCCTCATTGGTGCCTCTCCGATGATGCGTGAGTAGTCTTTTGTAGACCTTCGGGTCCTTAGTTAGTAGCTAGATGGCTTTCTCTCTCTTTTGATTCTCAATACAGTGGTCTCTTGGACATCCATATGATGTAACTCTTTTTGCGGTGTGTTTGTCGGGATCCGATGAACTTTGAGTTTATGATCAGGTCTATGTTTTTATCCATGAAAGTTATTTGAGTCTTTTGATCTCTTATATGCATGATTACTTATAGCCTCGTATTTCTTCTCCGATATTTGGGTTTTGTTTGGCCCACTTGATCTATTTATCTTGCAATGGGAAGAGGTGCTTTGTGATGGGTTCGATCTTACGGTGCTTGATCCCAGGGACAGAAGGGGAACCGACACGTATGTATCGTTGCCATTAAGGATAACAAGATGGGGTCTATTTCTAAATAAATAGATCTTGTCTATATCATGTCATCGTTCTTATTGCATTACTCCGTTTCTCCCTGAACTTAATACACTAGATGCATGCATGCTGGATAGTGGTCGATGTGTGGAGTAATAGTAGTAGATGCAGGTAGGAGTCGGTCTATTAATCTTGGACGTGATGCCTATATAATGATCATTGCCTAGATATCATCATGATTATTTGAAGTTCTATCAATTGCCCAACAGTAATTTGTTTAACACCGTTTGCTATTTTTCTCAAGAGAAGCCACTAGTGAAACCTATGGCCCCCAGGTCTCTTCTTAATTATATTTGCCTTCACGATCTATTTTTATTTTCTTTTATTTTCATATCTATTAATCCAAAAACCCAAAAATACCTCGCAGAAGATTAATATACAAATTACTCATGTTGTCCTATTTTTTCAGAATTTTTTGAGTTACAGAAGTATTCGAAATCTCCAGATTGCTACAGAGTATTCTTTTTTTTGACAGATTCTGTTTTCTTTGCGTTGTGTGCTTTTTTGATGATTCCATGGTTTTCTTTAAAGAGTTTTTGCCACATAGAAGTTGGAATGCAGTAGATATAATGGAAAAATAAATATGAATGGGTTTTCAATGGTACTTATAGTAGTGATTTGCTTTCTTATACTAACAGATCTCACGAAGGTTTTGTTGAGTTTTGTGTGATTGAAGTTTTCAAGTTTTGGGTGACTTTACGATGGATGAAGGAATAAGGATTAGCAAAAGGCTAAGCTTGAGGAAGCCCATGGAACCCCAAGATAATATTCAAGAAGTATCAAGCAACTAAGCTTGGGGATGCTCCCGAGTGGCATCCCCTCTTTCTTCTAACAACCATCGGTATTTTACTTGAAACTATATTTTTATTCGTCACATATTATGGGTTTTGCTTGGAGTGTCTTATATGATATGAGTCTTTGCTTGTTTTGCTTTGTGTTCTTAGTCATGAATCCTTGCTGGACACACCTATTTGAGAGAGCCAAATTTATGCCATGACTTGTTAGAATTGCTCTCTATGGTTCACTTAAATCTTTATGAGCTATGGAATTGCTCTAGTGCTTCACTTATATCTTTTTTGAGCACAGTGTGCTTTAGTATTTTTGAAGAAATGCTCTCATGTTTCACTTAGATTTATTTGAGAGTTAGTAATTTTTTTAACAAATTCTCTATTGCTTCACTTAAATTATTTTGAGAGAAGATAAGAATTTATGCTGATGTTCTTCACTTAGATTTGTTTGAGCTATCAAAAGCAACATATGAAACTAGTCCCAAAGTGGTAAATATCCAAGGAGGATATAATAAAAACTTTCATGAAGATCATTGGACAAAATAAACTTGATTCCTTGTAATAGTTTTGAGATATGATGATATAATATGTCAGTCATGTTGATGAGTAATTATGCTTTAGTAAGAATATTGGTGTTAAGGCTTGTGATTCCCTATGCAAGCACGGAAGTCTATAGTTATGCAATGAAATTACAGCCTACTTGTGGTGCATTATTTGGTGTTAGTTATGCTTAATGCTCGCTTATGAGTTTTTTCGTTCCTTGGTTGGTCGCTTGTCAATATTTTGCTAGCCTTCATTTTGCACTAAGTATGATCACTACTTGTGCATCAAAACCCTTTAAACCAGTTTTGCCACATGATTCCACTATACCTACCTATATGCGGTATTCTTTTGTTGTTCTAAGCAAATTTGTATGTGCCATCTCTAATTTTCAAAATAAACTTCTCTGTTGTGTGCTCGTACCGCTCATGAAACGGTAGGGGGTGGCTGATATATTTCCATGCTAGATGTGCTATTCTCAAGATGAATGTTTATTCACTTGTCATTACATGAGAGTACGGCAAAGGTATTAGGGATGCCCAGTCCCGAAATGAAAATTTAGTTTACTTTATGTTGTCAAATAATAAATTCCTTGGAAAGTGTTGGTATGGAAGGCACCCGCGGATACGGTTAGCCATGGAAAGTGAAAGTATGGTGGAGAAAGGAATAAACTTTATTTTCTGTTTGGGAACCGCCTATGATATATCTAACATGGAAAGTATTGGGAACTACTCAAACGTTTTCGTTGACAGGAAAAGCATGCCTCCCAAAATGTTTTATCTTTATCTTTTTCGCTTTGAGCTCTGGCACCTCTACAAATCCCTACTTCCCTCTGCGAAGGGCCTTTCTATTTACTTTATGCAATTTTTATTTTATTTGAGTCTACATCTTCTCTTATAAAGCACCAACTAAGAGGCACTATGATCGTACCTGAGCATTGGGTGTAGCTAATATGCGAGTGTGTTTCATGAATGGATCAATGATTGAGCATAATGGGCTAGGGATAACTTGCTTTAGCGTTGATATTTTGAAAGACATGGTTGCTTGTTGATATGCTTGAGTATTAATGACTTCATGTCAAAACTAGACTATTGCTTTGAACCATATAAAAGTCCAAATGCCCATGCTATAAAAGAAAGAATATGTGATGAACATGTTAGGCAGCATTCCACATCAAAAATTCTGTTTTTATCATTTACCTACTCAAGGACAAGTAGGAATTAAGCTTGGGGATGTTGATACGTCTCCAACATATCTATAATTTTTTATTGTTCCATGCTGTTATATCATTTTTTGTACTAACCTATTGACTTTGTGCTGATAACCCACAAGTATAGGGGATCGCAATAGTTTTCGATGGTAGAGTATTCAACCCAAATTTATTGATTCGACACAAGGGGAGCCAAAGAATATTCTCGAGTATTAGTAGTTGAGCTGTCAATTCAACCACACCTGAAAGACTTAATATCTGCAGCAAAGTATTTAGTAGCAAAGTAGTATGGAAGTAATGGTAACGGTGGCAAAAGTAACAGTAGCAATCATAACAATGGCAACGGAAAAATAACTAAGCAAAGATCAATATGTGAAAAACTCATAGGCAATGGATCAATGATGGATAATTATGTCGGATGCGATTCCTCATGCAACAGTTATAATATAGGGTGACACAGAACTAGCTCTAGTTCATCAATGTAATGTAGGCATGTATTCCGAATATAGTCATACGTGCTTACAGAAAAGAACTTGCATGACATCTTTTCTCCTACCCTCCCATGGAGTGGGGTCCTATTGGAAACTAAGCGATATTGAGGCATCCTTATAATAGAGTACCGGACCAAAGCATTAACACTTAGTGAATACATGAACTCCTCAAACTATGATCATCACCTGGAGTGGTCCCGATTATTGTCACTTCGGGGTTGCCGGATCATAACACATAGTAGGTGACTATTGACTTGCAAGATAGGATCAAGAACTCACATATATTCATGAAAACATAATAGGTTCAGATCTGAAATCATGGCACTTGGGCCCTAGTGACAAGCATTAATCATAGCAAAGTCATAGAAACATCAATCTTAGAACATAACGGATACTAGGGATCAAACCCTAACAAAATTAACTCGATTACATGGTAAATCTCATCCAACCCATCACCGTCCAGCAAGCCTCTGATGAGATTACTCACGCACAGCGGTGAGCATCATGAAATTGGTGATGGAGGATGCTTGATGATGACGATGGCGACGGATTCCCCTCTCCGGAGCCCCGAACGGACTCCAGATCAGCCCTCCCGAGGAAGATTAGGGCTTGGCGGCGGCTCTGTATCGTGGACAGAGTGGGGGCATGCCCTGCACCATTGTCCAATATACGAATCTTTACCTCTCGACCATTTCGAGACTCCTTGTCATGTCCATGATCTCACCCGGGACTCCGAACAACATTCAGTCACCAAATCACGTAACTCATATAATACAAAATCGCGTGCGAACCCTATGGGTTCGAGAACTATGTAGACATGACCGAGACACCTCTCCGGTCAATAACCAACAACGGAACCTGGATGCTCATATTGGTTCCCACATATTCTATGAAGATCTTTATCGGTCGTACCGTAATGACAACATACGTTATTCCCTTTGTCATCGGTATGTTACTTGCCCGAGATTCGATCGTTGGTATCTTCATACCTAGTTCAATCTCGTTACCGGCGAGTCTCTTTACTCGTTCTGTAATACATCATCCTGTAACTAACTCATTAGTCACATTGCTTGCAAGGCTTATCACGATGTGTATTACCGAGAGGGCCCAGTGATACCTCTCCGATACTCGGAGTGACAAATCCTAATCTCGATCTATGCCAATCCAACAAACACCTTCGACGATACCTGTAGAGCATCTTTATAATCACCTAGTTACGTTGTGACGTTTGATAACACATAAGGTATTCCTCCGGTATCCGGGAGTTGCATAATCTAATAGTCGAAGGAATATGTATTTGACATGAAGAAAGCAATAGCAATAAAACTGAACGATCAATATGCTAAGCTAACGGATGGGTCTTGTCCATCACATCATTCTCCTAATTATGTGATCTCGTTCATCAAATGACAACACATGTCTATGGTTAGGAAACTTAACCATCTTTGATTAACGAGCTAGTCTAGTAGAGGCTTACTAGGGACATTGTGTTTTATCTATGTATCCACACATGTATCAGGTTTCCGGTTAATACAATTCAAGTATGAATAATAAACATTTATCATGATATAAGGAGATATAAAATAACAACTTTAGTATTGCCTCTAGGGCATATTTCTTTCAACTTAGTGCTCATATGTCGTCGAGGCACAGAACTTCTCCTCATTGTGTTAGTTGGGGCGGTGCACGGCGGGACCTTTGGCTAATGGGGTCGTCGACTGGACCGGGAACAACTTTCAACCAACATGGTGAGGACAGATCCGAGTATGAGGTGAGTAGACATGCAACTGGTTGATGGCTAGGACAGCGACAACGGGAATGAGGGATTTATAGATTTGGCAGAATCAGACGAAAATAAAACTTCTCTAGAAATGTGTTCCCGCCTACATAGGGTTCTAACCATAGGGAGCGCGAGTGTGAGGGCCAAAGCACAAAATGTAAATGACGCTGGATGAGGTGCCTCGCAAACTATGCTAAGTATCGTTATCTCACTCACGCAACGACGGGGGTATTAGCAAGAGTACAATGGCCGATTAGAGCCCCGCCAGCTTGGCCAACAAGTCTGACGTGGCCGCAGACGACACCCTGTTATTGGCCAAAGGTTGTTTTTCAACACAGTACAATAAAAATGCTCACATAAATACAGGAAAATGCAAGCACCACTTTCAAGCCTAGAACTTAAACACTGGTGGGTTTGTTCCACCACAAGGAACCTAAACCATCTGAGCTAGACTCATTTCGCTACGTGTTAAATAAGCTAAGTTCAATTAATCATATTACTTAAGAACTCCCACTTAGATGGACATCTCTCGAGTCATCTAAATGATCACGTGATCCATATCAACTAAACCATGTCCGGTCATCACGTGAGATGGAGTAGTTTTCAATGGTGAACATCTCTATGTTGATCCTATCTACTATATGATTCACGTTCGACCTTTCGGTCTCCAGTGTTCCGAGGCTATGTCTGTACATGCTAGGCTCGTCAAGTTTAACCCGAGTATTCTGCATGTGCAAAACTGTCTTGCACCCGTTGTATGTGAACGTAGAGCTTATCACACCCAATCATCACGTGGTGTCTCAGCACGACGAACTGTCGCAATGGTGCATACTCAGGGAGAACACTTATACCTTGAAATTTTAGTGAGGGATCATCTTATAATGCTACCGTCGTACTAAGCAAAATAAGATGCATAAAAGATAAACATCACATGCAATCAAAAATATGTGACATGATATAGCCATCATCATCTTGTGCCTTTGATCTCCATCTCCAAAGCACCGTCATGATCTCCATCATCACCGACTTAACACCTTGATCTCCATCGTAGCATCGTGGTCATCTCGCCAACTATTGCTTCTACAACTACCGCTAACGCATAGTGATAAAGTAAAGCAATTACATGGCGTTTGCATTTCATACAATAAAGCGACAACCATAAGGCTCCTGCCAGTTGCCGATAACTTTTACAAAACATGATCATCTCATACAATAAAGTACATCACATCATGTCTTGACCATATCACATCACAACATGCCCTGCAAAAACAAGTTAGATGTCCTCTACTTCGTTGTTGCAAGTTTTACGTGGCTGCTACGGGCTTCTAGCAAGAACTGTTCTTACCTACGCATCAAAACCACAATGATGATTTATCAAGTTTGCTGTTTTAACCTTCAGCAATGACCAGCCGCAGTCAAATTCGATTCAACTAAAGTTGGAGAAACAGACACCCGCCAGCCACCTTTATGCAAAACTAATTGCATGTCTGTCGGTGGAACCGGTCTCATGAACGTGGTCATGTATGGTTGGTCCGGGCCGCTTCATCCAAAAAAATCGCCGAATCAAAATAAGACATTGGTGGTAAGTAGTATGACGATCACCACCCACAACTCTTTGTGTTCTACTCGTGCATATCATCGACGCATAGACCTGGCTCGGATGCCACTGTTGGGGAACGTAGAATGCAATTTGAAAACAATTCCTATGCTCACGCAAGATCTATCAAGGAGATGCATAGCAATGAGTTGGGGAGAGTGTGTCCACGTACCCTCGTAGACCGAAAGCGGAAGCATTTGACAACGCAGTTGATGTAGTCGAACTTCTTCTCGTTCCGACCGATCAAGCACCGAACGTATGGCACCTCCCAGTTCTGCACACGTTCAGCTCGATGATGTCCCTCGAACTCTTGATCTAGCAAAGTGTCGAGGGAGAGTTCCATCAGCACGATGGCATGGTGACGGTGATGGTGAAGTGATCCGCGCAGGGCTTCACCTAAGCACTACGTGAATAAGACCGGAGACGTAAACTGTGGAGGGAGGCGCCGCACACGGCTAACAGATGTTGTTGTGTGTTCTAGGCGCCTCCCCCCTTCATATATATAGGTGGGAGGGAGAGGGGGAATCCAAGGGGGAGCCCAAGTAGGAGGAATCCTACTTGGGGCCCTAATCCTATTCGCCCCCCTAACCATAATTCCCGAAGAGGGAAGGAAGGAGGAGTGAGGAGGGAAGGAACGGGGAGGCCGAATCCCTCTCCTTCCTATCTCCCTTCTCCTCTTTCCTTCACCTTTATTTTGGCCTAAATGGGGCGCACCAGCCCCTTAGGGGCTGGTCTGCCCCCCTCTTGGCCCATTAAGGCCCATGTAGCTACCAGGGGGATGCTTGAAACCCCTTCCGGTGACCCGATATGCACCCGGTACCCCTGGAACACTTTCGGTGTCCGAATACCATCGTCCAATATATGAATCTTTACCTCTCGATTCGAGACTCCTTTTCATGTCCGTGATCTCATCCGGACTCTGAACAACATTCGGTCACCAAATCACATAACTCATATAATACAAAATTGTCATCGAACGTTAAGCATGCGGACCCTACGGGTTTGAGAACTATGCAGACTTGACCGAGACAGCTCGCCGGTCAATAACCAACAGCGGAACCTGGATGCTCATATTGGTTCCCACATATTCGACAAAGATCTTTATTGGTCGTACCGTAATGACAACATACGTTATTCCCTTTGTCATTGGTATGGTACTTGCCCGAGATTCAACCATCGGTATCTTCATACCTAGTTCAATCTCGTTACCGGCAAGTCTCTTTACTCGTTCCATAATACATCATCCCGTAACTAACTCATTAGTCACATTGCTTGCAAGGCTTATCATGATGTGTATTACCGAGAGGGCCTAGAGATACCTCTCCGATACCTCGGAGTGACAAATCCTAATCTCGATCTATGCCAATCCAACAAACACCTTCGACGATACCTGTAGAGCATCTTTATAATCACCCAGTTACGTTGTGACGTTTGATAACACATAAGGTATTCCTCCGGTATCCGGGAGTTGCATAATCTAATAGTCGAAGGAATATGTATTTGACATGAAGAAAGCAATAGCAATAAAACTGAACGATCAATATGCTAAGCTAACGGATGGGTCTTGTCCATCACATCATTCTCCTAATGATGTGATTGCGTTCATCAAATGAGAACACATGTCTATGGTTAGGAAACTTAACCATATTTGATTAACGAGCTAGTCTAGTAGAGGCTTACTAGGGACAATGTGTTTTGTCTATGTATCCACACATGTATCAAGTTTCCGGTTAATACACTTCTAGAATTAATAATAAACATTTATCATGATATAAGGAAATATAAAATAACAACTTTATTATTGCCTCTAGGGCATATTTCCTTCAGTCTCCCACTTGCACTAGAGTCAGTAATCTATTTCACATCGCCATGTGATTTAACACCAATAGTTCACATTGCCATGTGACCAACACCCAAAGGGTTTACTAGAGTCAATAATCTAGTTCACAGCGCCATCTGATTAATGCCCAAAGAGTACTAAGGTGTGATCATGTTTTGCTTGTGAGAGAGGTTTAGTCAACGGTTCTGCCACATTCAGATTCGTATGTATTTGGCAAATTTCTATGTCTATAATGCTTTGCATGAAGCTACTTTAGCCAATTGATCCCACTTTCAATATGTATCCAGAATGAGACTCATAGTCATCCGGATCAGTGTCAAACTTGCATCGACGTAACCCTTTACGACGAACTCTTTGTCACCTCCATAACCGAGAAGCATTTCCTTAGTCCTATTATACCCCCTTGCCAAACTCATGGTACCTAAGGATAATTTTGACCGTTGTTCAGTGATCTAATCCGGGATCACTATTGTACCCCTTGCCAAACTCATGGTAAGGTACACAATAGGTCGGGTACACAACATGGCATACTTTATAGAACCTATGGCTGAGGCATAGGGAATGACTTTCATTCTCTCTCTATCTTCTGTCGTGGTTAGGTTTTGAGTCGTACTCAACTTTACACCTTGCAACACAGGCACGAACTCTTTCTTTGACTGATCTATTTTGATCTTCTTCAAAATCTTGTCAAGGTGATGTGATTTGTGAAAGTCCTATTAAGTGTCTCGATCTATCCCTGTAACATCCCAAATTTTCAATTTGAAATGGTATACACTAGATCATCATTGCATATCATATTTATTGCATTTTTGTTGATCCTAGAAATTTCACGCAACTCAAGGACCCTCGGAGAGAGTTGGGGATTTCGTTATTTTCATATTTGCTTTGTCTCAAATTTTGAAAATAGGATCATTTGATTTTATTTATTTTATCTTCAATTATTTCTATTATAAAAATTATGAGATAGGGAATAAAATGACTTTCCCAAAATAAAGAAATATTGGGGATTTAATAAAAAAATCAAATAATATTTTATTTGGTTTTATTTGCTATTTTATTTGAATTTAGGAAAAATGCGCGTTTTTCAAAATTGCATTTAGGCCCCAAATAAATGTTCATCCTATGTGGCTTGATTTTAGAAGCCAGGGAAAATTTATTTCGGGATTTTTGAAGTCCGTTTAATATTCCTTTTGTTTTTTTCCGAGCGTAATTATTTTTTTTAAAAAAAAGTCCGAACCGACCTTGGGCCGTAACCGGCCAGGACTCCTCCTGGCCGGGCCTTTTTATAGCACCCCGAGGCCCCCGCCAAAGCCCAGTCGCGCCCCACCAGAAAACCCTAACACTAGCCACCGCCGCCGCCGCGCCGCGCCGCCGCCGACATCGCCGCCGCCAGTTTTTTTAAAAACCGTTCGGTTTTCTGACGGTTTTGTTTGTTTTTTTAGTTTTGGTTTTTTTAAATAGATCGGTTTTCCGGTTTATTTAATTAGCGAGCGTTCGTCCGTTCGTTCGTTTTAACGAACGTTCGTCATTTTTCTTTTTCTCGGATTAAATCCGTGATTTTTCTGATCGCGATTTCTGATCCGATTTTCGTTTTAGTCTAACTTTTTGCTCATTTATCGGAATCAGGCGATTCAAGCGCCTGGAGTTTTGTCTCGAAACCCTCTTTCCTTTTAGCCAACTTAAACAAGTTTTGCCACTATAAAAAATTGCCCTAGATCCAGAATAGTAAACGAAGCCTGTTTCTTTTGCCGTTTGTCTTTCGTTGCTTCGTTTGATTTGATTCTTTTTGCCAACCGGAGTTCTTAAGTTGAACTTTCTTGTTAGATCTCTTATTTGAGTTTTACCTGTGCATTAGTTGAGTACTTATTGTATGCTTGTTTGTTTGCGATAGAATACCCGGAGTGCGCCGCTTGCTACTTCGAATCGCTAGGTTTCTCGGATCATCAGCAAGGCAAGTAACACTTTGATCATGCTTTCCCTCTACCCAGTTTTATTGAATTAGATCAATCCTCACACATTGCATGATTAGGATCTAATTAAATTGTGGGTTTCGGAAGTAGTTGAGGTAGTACCTATTACCTGTTATTATCAAACCTTTGGGAGTTACTTCTACGTTTGCTTATTATGCCATGCTATGCTAGTAGACGTGGATTGGGTGAGTGTATCCATGATAGATGTGAGATTGTTAATTAATGGTTTATCTAAGGTGGCAACTTAAACACACATCTGGGTGGATTGAGACACCTGGGTATTCCAGCGATGGCCTAGTTTCTTTTGGACCGCCACCCAGGCTCAAAGGGATCATGAGATTATTCATGCTAGAAACTTCCGTGTGCAGCCACAAGCTATTATGGGCTCTAGCATAGTTGATTAAGTTGTGCGAAATCTTACAGTGGTATACTAGCAGATGTAGGGGAAAGTAGGTGTAACGGTCTACCCGATCGTAAGGTGCTAGCGCTTCTGAAAGACTATGTCTCGGTCATCCGTCTTCTCAAACACCATGAAGTGCGAGAAACCAAACGGAGGCGATCGAGTCTTGTGGGGAAAAGTGCGCAAACCTCTGCAGAGTGTATAAACTAATCATGATTAGCCGTGTCCCCGGTTATGGACATCTTGAGTATCTAGTACCTGGATTATCATGTGAATCTCAACATGTTACTTTAAAATTAATTTTGTTGGGTTTTGTTTAATGATGATGCTTAATTGGGATTGAGAATGCTATCAACCATTCTCAATGTTTAACAACTACCATGATAGTTAAATAAAATTTATTCCTTTGCAGTAGGGAAAAATTGGCTTTACGCAAAACTATAACCATAAGAGCTTTCCACCAGCCAAATATGCATATAGAATAGCCTATTTCTTTCCATTACTCTCTATGTGTTATTTTGCCAGCATATTCCATGTGCTGACCCGTTTCGGGCTGCAACGTTAATGTTGCAGACTTTTCAGACGACGATTAATGTGTTTTTAGGTTGTGGTTCTATACTCAGTGATGCCATTGGAATTGATGGACTCACTTATCTTCCAAGCCTTCCGCTGTTATCGTTATTAGATGGCCTTAAGCCATATTTATTGTAATAAGTTCTCTTTTGAGACACTCGATGTAATAAGTGTGTGATTGCTACTCTGTTATAAATCCTTCAAGTACTGTGTGGTGTCAGCATTACTGATCCAGGGATGACACCTGAGCACAGAGATTAGACCGTTTGAGGTCTGGTCGCTACAAGATGGTATCAGAGCACACGCTGACTGTAGGACACGACCACTAAGCTAAAGACCTAGATCCCTACTCACTCTCTTCTCTTTCTAACTTCTCATCTTTTCTACTCTTTTAGGATGGCGAATGCAAGGAACAAGTTCACGCAACCAGATGAAGATACACCCTTTGGACGTCACTTGAAGGAAGTCACTAGATACCTAAACATAGAATACTCAAGCTTCACCGGAACCTACAACGCCACTTTACCTGAAGAAGAGCGCTGGATGATTCAAGTTCAAGTTCCAGGAAGGACGTTCATGCCAGTCACTGATCCCATAGAGTTTTCTTTTGATGCACCAACTTAGAGTCTAGGAAAGAGCATGGCAGCTCACATCGCCATGGGACGCATTGGAGAAGTCTACCGCAATGATCTCAAGGATACAATCTACCAGATTTGTGGGCGCCGAGATGAGCACTCGGAGATGATCAGCACCAGAAAGGATAGATCAGTCGCAGCTTTTATCCAGGAGTTAAACCAGCACATTCGACGACAGGAGAACCAGATGTGCGCCGACATGATAGATCTGAAGAAGGCGAGGACAAGAATCAAGGAACTGGAGGAAGAACTCAAGGCTACACGTGAAGATTATGAAGAGAAAATCGAAGTATTAGTGGAGAAGAATGATGAACTGATCAAGAAGATCGGAATATTTATGGGAGGCCTACACCAGTAGAAGAAGACGAAGAACCCAAGGAGATTCGCCTGGAAGACTACATCATCATTGACGACACCGACTCGGATCCAGACGATAGCGATGATGACTATGTTGATGAAGCTGGAGCAGATATCATGGAGTCTGCAACCGAAGAATATTTCTAGTAGACCACCTCATTAGTAGTAGTAGTCCACCATGTAAATATAGTAGTCCGAGCACTTTTGCGATAGTTAGATCGATTGTATGCCCTTGTTTGATTGATTGAATGAAGTGAATTGTTTGCTTTTGCCTCATGTGCACATGGGTAGTGTTTTCTCTTTAGATCCCCTCTATTCTTAAATCTCATCTTTTCTAAACCCTTAGATGCCTCCGAGACGTGACCCCGGATTTACCTTTCCACCGGAGCTCACCCAGTTGATCCAACAGCAGAACACATTGATGCAGTTGCTAGTCCAGAATCAGAATCACGGGAACAACAACAACCCACCACCACCACCACCACCTGTTGATCACTTAGCCCGTTTTCTTAGGCTGAATCCGCCGGTGTTTTCCAGTAGCATCGAGCCGATAGTAGCAGATGATTGGCTCCGCAAGACAGCTAGAGAGTTGACCACAACAGGATGCACTGATGCGGAAAAGGTGAAGTTTGCCGCACATCAGCTTGAAGGACCCGCAACATCATGGTGGGAGAATTTCACAGCCACTTTCCCTATCGACACTGTCATGTGGGACCAGATTCAGCAGGCTTTTTGAACTCCCCATGTTTCAGCAGGAGCTATGGCCATGAAGAAGCGAGAGTTTCGCAACTTGCGCCAAGGAGGATGGACTGTTGGCCAGTATGTGGAGGACTTTAGTAAATTAGCACGTTATGCCCCAGATGACGTTGCTACAGATGCAGCTAAGCAGGAGAAGTTTCTGGAAGGACTGAATGATGAGTTGAGCATGCAGTTGATGGTAGCCACCTTCAACAACTACCAGGAGTTGGTAGATCGTGCTCTCATGATTGAAGGGAAGCAGCAGCAGATTAAGAATTGCAAGAGGAAGTATGGACAAGGGAAGCACAATTCAGGAGCTCAGCAGAAGCCACGTTTTACCCCTAGACCGGGAGGACATTTTCAGCATACCCATGGAGGAGGTAGCTCGCACAATCACAATGGCACCAAGAATGGTAATGGGAATGGAGGAAGCAACGGCCAGAACCGCACCAACCCATCGACCCCAGCCAAGAGAGACCTGAGCCAAGTCACTTGTTTTAAGTGCCAGAAGATCGGACATTATGCCAATGAATGTCCTGAATCACAGAATGGTAATGGCAATGGAAGCTCTGGGAAGAAGCCGAACCCTTTCAACAGGGGACAGGTGAACCACGTTAACGTGGAGGAGGTTGAAGAGCAGCTGGATGCAGTATTGGTAAGTTTTTGGTTAAGTCATTTACTGCACTCGTTCTTTTCGATACTGGTGCATCGCATTCATACATATCAAGGGGATTTGTGGATAAGTATAACCTACCCATCAAAGTTCTTAGAACACCTATGTTAGTAAGCTCACCAGGAGCGGAGTATATGGCTAGCCAAGGATGTTTTCAAGTGCCATTAAGTATAGGTAGGCATGTGTTCCCCTCGGATTTGATAATATTGGAATCACAAGGTTTGGATGTAATTCTGGGTATGGATTGGTTGTCGATGTATGGAGGAAACATTGATTGCGCCAGTAAGCCGATCTTGCTTACCACCCCAGAAGGGAGAAGGATCAAGTATGTATCCCGGCATGTGCCGAAGAGGACTCAAGTAAATTGTTTAACAGGAGTTGTGCAGGAGGAAGTACCAGTAGTGAAGGATTTCCCCGAAGTATTTCCAAAAGAATTGCCAGGCATGCCACCGGATAGAGATATTGAGTTTTTAATTGAGCTTTTGCCAGGCACAGGGCCAATATCAAAGAGACCATATAGGATGTCCGCAAAGGATTTGGTGAAGATTAAGAAGCAAATTAAGGAGTTACTGGATAAAGGATATATTCGCCCAAGTTCATTGCCTTGGGGATCGCCAGTACTTCTAGTGGAGAAGAAGGATGGATCGTTAAGGATGGTTGTGGATTATCGAGGATTGAATGAAGTAACCATCGAGAACAAGTACCCACTACCGATGATCAATGATCTGTTTCATCGGTTGCAAGGAGCTAAGGTATTTTCCAAGATCGATCTGCGATCAGGGTACCACCAGTTGAAGATTCGAGAATAGGATATACCTAAGACGGCTTTTACCACCAGGTATGGGCTGTACGAGTATACCGTTATGTCATTTGGTCTGACTAACGCACCTGCATATTTTATGAACATGATGAACAAAGTGTTTATGGAGTTCTTGGATAAGTTCGTCATAGTGTTCATTGATGATATCCTGGTTTACTCGAAGAATGAAGAGGAGCATAAGGAGCATTTGCGTTTGGTTCTTGGAAAGCTCAGAGAACATCAATTATATGCCAAGTTTAGCAAATGTGAGTTTTGGTTAAAAGAAGTTGGATTTCTCGGACACGTTATATCCGGAGAAGGTATAGCAATAGATCCCACTAAAGTTGATACCGTGACCAAGTGGGAAGCGCCAACAACAGTTGGAGAGATCCGGAGTTTTCTTGGACTCGCGGGATACTACTGGAGGTTTATTGAGAATTTCTCAAAGATTGCGAAGCCTATGACGGAGTTGTTGAAGAAGGATACCAAGTTCAAATGGACTAAGGAGTGTGAGGCTAGTTTCCAGGAGCTGAAGAAACGTTTGGTTACCTCACCAGTGTTGACTTTACCGGATCAGACCAAGGATTATGAGGTGTATTGTGACGCTTCACGTCGAGGACTTGGAGCAGTTCTTATGCAGGAAGGAAGAGTTGTTTCATATGCCTCACGACAGCTTAAGCCCCATGAGTTGAATTATGCTACGCATGATTTGGAATCAGCAGCCGTAGTGCATGCATTGAAGACTTGGAGACATTTTCTAATTGGAAACCATTGCGAGGTGTACACGGATCACAAGAGTTTGAAGTATATTTTCACACAGAAGGAGTTGAACCTCACACAAAGGAGATGGTTGGCGCTCATCAAGGATTATGATATGAAATTGCATTATCACCCCGGAAAGGCTAACGTAGTAGCTGACGCGTTAAGCCGTAAGAGCCATGTCAACACCCTAATGATGGGAGATTTACCAAGGGAGTTAGCCGAAAATCTTCGAGAGCTATGTTTGGAAATAGTTCCAAGAGGCTATGTAGCAGCATTGGAGATTCAGTCTACTTTGATGGATAAGATCAGAGAAGCCCAGAAGACTGACAAGGAGATTGCTTCTATTAAGGAGAAAATGAGCAAAGGAAAAGCTAAGGGATTTCGTGAGGATGAGCATGATACCTTATGGTTTGAAGACCGTGTCTATGTACCAAATGATTCGGAGATCAGGAAGTTAATTTTACAAGAGGCCCATGATTCACCGTATTCGATTCACCCAGGAAATACCAAGATGTATTTGGATTTGAAGGATACTTTCTGATGGACCGGAATGAAGAAGGATATTGCAGAGTATGTAGCAGTTTGTGATGTATGTCAGAGAGTAAAAGTAGAGCATCAGAAGCCAGCAGGATTGCTACAACCATTTTCGATACCCGAATGGAAGTGGGATAAGTTAGGCATGGATTTTATTACAGGATTTCCCAGAACACGTTCAGGCTATGACTTGATATGGGTTGTAATCGATTGTTTGACAAAGGTAGCTCATTTCATTCCAGTGAAGACTACCTATACCAGTGCAAACTTGGTAAAGATATACATGACTAGAATCGTTTGTCTGCATGGAGTTCCAAGGAGCATAGTATCAGATAGAGGAACCCAATTTACCTCAAAGTTCTGGAATCAGTTTCATGAAACTTTGGGTACCAGACTGGAGTTTAGCACAACTTTCCACCCGCAGACAGATGGACAGACTGAGAGAGTCAATCAGATTTTGGAGGATATGCTAAGAGCTTGTGCGCTAGATTACGGATCTAGTTGGGACGAGAATTTGCCGTATGCAGAGTTCTCTTACAACAACAGCTATCAATCCAGTTTGAAGATGGCCCTTTTGAAGCCTTGTATGGAAGGAGGTGCAGGACCCCATTGTCCTGGGATGAAGTTGGAGATCGCCAGTTGTTTGGACCGGATCTGATAAAGGAGTCTGAACAGAAAGTGAAATTGATTCGCGATAGGCTCAAGGTAGCCCAGTCCAGGCAGAAGAGTTATGCAGATTCTAAATGCAAGGAGACAGTTTACGAAGTCGGAGACCGAGTTTATCTTCGAGTATCACCACTTCGAGGAGTTAAGCGCTTTGGAGTTAAGGGAAAGTTAGCGCCACGTTTTGTAGGCCCATACAAAGTTTTGGAGCGTATGGGAGAAGTTTCCTATAAGTTGGAATTGCCCGAAGGATTGTCAGGAGTTCACGACGTGTTCCATGTATCCCAGTTGAAGAAGTGCCACGCAGAGATGGCTGACATACCGCTGAGAGATACGGTACCACTGCAAGCAATTCAGTTGGACAGTTATTTGACCTATGAGGAGAAACCAGTTAAGATTCTAGAGTATGCCAGTCGAGTCACCCGTAGTAAGGTTATCAATTTTTGCAAGGTTCAGTGGAGCCACCACACGGAGGATGAAGCCACCTGGGAGCGAGAGGAACATTTGCTGAAGGACCACCCTCACCTATTTTCTAGCCAACCCGAATCTCGAGGGCGAGATTCATCTTAAGGGGGGGTAGGTTTGTAACATCCCAAATTTTCAATTTGGAATGTTATACACTAGATCATCATTGCATATCATATTTATTGCATTTTGGTTGATCCTAGAAATTTCACGCAACTCAAGGACCCTCGGAGAGAGTTGGGGATTTCGTTATTTTCATATTTGCTTTGTCTCAAATTTTGAAAATATGATCATTTGATTTTATTTATTTTATCTTCAATTATTTCTATTATAAAAATTATGAGAGAGGGAATAAAATGACTTTCCCAAAATAAAGAAATATTGGGGATTTAATAAAAAATCAAATAAGATTTTATTTGGTTTTATTTGCTATTTTATTTGAATTTAGGAAAAATGCGCGTTTTTCAAAATTGCATTTAGGCCCCAAATAAATGTTCATCCTGTGCGTCTTGATTTTAGAAGCTGGGGAAAATTTATTTCGGGATTTTTGGAGTCCGTTTAGTATTCCTTTTGTTTTTTTTCGAGCGTAATTATTTAAAAAAAAAGTCCGAACTGACCTTGGGCCGTAACCGGCCAGGACTCCTCCTGGCCGGGCCTTTTTATAGCGCCCCGAGGCCCCCGCCAAAGCCCAGCCGCCCCCCACCCGAAAACCCTAACCCTAGCTGCCGCCGCCGCCCCGCGCCGCCGCCCGCCCGCGCCGCCCCACCGCCGCCGCCCACCGGAGCGCTGCCGCCGCCGACATCGCCGCCGGAGGTTGTCTCGCCGCCGCCGGTTTTTTTAAAAACTGTTCGGTTTTCCAACGGTTTTGTTCGTTTTTTTTAGTTTCGGTTTTTTAAAATAGATCAGTTTTCCGGTTTATTTAATTAGCGAGCGTTCGTCCGTTCGTTCATTTTCACGAACGTTCGTCGTTTTTCTTTTTCTCGGATTAAATCCATGATTTTTCTGATCGCGATTTCTGATCCGATTTTCGTTTTAGTCTAACTTTTCGCTCGTTTATCGGAATCAGGCGATTCAAGCGCCTGGAGTTTCATCTCGAAACCCTCTTTCCGTTTAGACAACTTAAACAAGTTTTGCCACTGTAAAAAATTTCCCTAGATCCAGAATAGTAAACGAAGCCTGTTTCTTTTGCCGTTTGTCTTTCGTTGCTTCGTTCGATTTGATTCTTTTTGCCAACCGGAGTTCTTAAGTTGAACTTTCTGTTTAGATCTCTTATTTGAGTTTTACCTGTGCATTAGTTGAGTACCTATTGTATGCTTGTTTGTTTGCGATAGAATACCCGGAGTGCGCCGCTTGCTACTTCGAATCGCTAGGTTTCCCGGATCATCAGCAAGGCAAGTAACACTTTGATCATGCTTTCCCTCTACCCAGTTTTATTGCATTAGATCAATCCTCACACATTGCATGATTAGGATCTAATTAAATTGTGGGTTTGGGAAGTAGTCGAGGTAGTACCTATTACCTGTTATTATCAAACCTTTGGGAGTTACTTCTACGTTTGCTTATTATGCCATGCTATGCTAGTAGATGTGGATTGGGTGAGTGTATCCATGACAGATGTGAGATTGTTAATTAATGGTTTATCTAAGGTGGCAACTTAAACACACATCTGGGTGGATTGAGGCACCTGGGTATTCCAGCGATGGCCTAGTTTCTTTTGGACCGCCACCCAGGCTCAAAGGGATCATGAGATTATTCATGCTAGAAACTTCCGTGTGCAGCCACAAGCTATTATGGGCTCTAGTATAGTTGATTAAGTTGTGCGAACTCTTACAGTGGTATACTAGCAGATGTAGGGGAAAGTAGGTGTAACGGTCTACCCGATCGTAAGGTGCTAGCGCTTCTGAAAGACTATGTCTCGGTCATCCGTCTTCTCAAACACCATGAAGTGCGAGAAACCAAACGGAGGCGATCGAGTCTTGTGGGGAAAAGTGCGCAAACCTCTGCAGAGTGTATAAACTAATCATGATTAGCCGTGTCCCCGGTTATGGACATCTTGAGTATCTAGTACCTGGATTATCATGTGAATCTCAACATGTTACTTTAAAATTAATTTTGTTGGGGTTTGTTTAATGATGATGCTTAATTGGGATTGAGAATGCTATCAACCATTCTCAATGTTTAACAACTACCATGATAGTTAAATAAAATTTATTCCTTTGCAGTAGGGAAAAATTGGCTTTACGCAAAACTATAACCATAGAGCTTACCACCAGCCAAATATGCATATAGAATAGCCTATTTCTTTCCATTACTCTCTATGTGTTATTTTGCCAGCATATTCCATGTGCTGACCCGTTTCGGGCTGCAACGTTAATGTTGCAGACTTTTCAGACGACGATTAAGGTGTTTTTAGGTCGTGGTTCTATACTCAGTGATGTCGTTAGAGTTGATGGACTCACTTATCTTCCAAGCCTTCTGCTGTTATCGTTATTAGATGGCCTTAAGCCATATTTATTGTAATAATTTCTCTTTTGAGACACTCGATGTAATAAGTGTGTGATTGCTACTCTGTTATAAATCCTTTAAGTACTGTGTGGTGTCAGCATTACTGATCCAGGGATGACACCTGAGCACAGAGATTAGACCGTTTGAGGTCTGGTCGCTACAATCCCTATGGATCTTGATGCCCAATATATAAGCAACTTCACCGAGGTCTTTCATTGAAAAACTTTTATTCAAGTATCCTTTTATGCTATCCAGAAATTCTATATCATTTCCAATCAACAATATGGCATCCACATATAATATTAGAAATACTACAGAGCTCCCACTCAATTTCTTATAAATACAGGCTTCTCCAAAAGTCTGTATAAAACCATATTCTTTGATCACCTCATCAAAGCGTATATTCCAACTACAAGATGCTTGCACTAGTCCATAAATGGATCGCTGGAGCTTGCACACTTTGTTAGCACCTTTAGGATCGACAAAACCTTCTGGTTGCATCATATATAACTCTTCTTTAAGAAACCCATTAAAGACTGCAGTTTTGACATCCATTTGCCAAATTTCATAAAATGCGGCAATTGCTAACATGATTTGGACAGACTTAAGCATCGCTACGTGTGAGAAAATCTCATCGTAGTCAACACCTTGAACTTGTCGAAAACCTTTTGCGACGAGTCGAGCTTTGTAGATAGTAACATTACTATCAGTGTCAGTCTTCTTCTTAAAGATCCATTTATTATCTATGGCTTGTCGATCATCAAGCAAGTCAACCAAAGTCCATACTTTGTTCTCATACATGGACCCTATCTCAGATTTCATGGCCTCAAGCCATTTTGTGGAATCTGGGCTCATCATCGCTTCCTCATAGTTCGTAGGTTCATCATGGTCCAGTAACATGACTTCCAGAACAGGATTACCGTACCACTCTAGTGCGGAACGTGCTCTGGTTGACCTACGAGGTTCAGTAGTAACTTGATCTGAAGTTTCATGGTCATTATCATTAGCTTCCACTCTAGTTGGTGTTAGGCATCACGGGAATGGTTTTCTGTGATGAGCTATTTTCCAATTCGAGAGAAGGTACAATTACCTCATCAAGTTCTACTTTCCTCCCACTCACTTATTTCGAGAGAAACTCCTTCTCTAGAAAGGATCCATTCTTAGCAACAAAGATCTTGCCTTCAAGTTTGTGATAGAAGGTGTACCCAACAGTTTCTTTTGGGTATCCTATGAAGACGCACTTCTCCGATTTGGGTTCCAGCTTATCGGGTTGAAGCTTTTTCACATAAGCATCGCAACTCCAAACTTTAAGAAACGACATCTTAGGTTTCTTGCCAAACCACAATTCATACGGTGTCGTCTCAACGGATTTATAAGGTGCCCTATTTAAAGTGAATGCAATTGTCTCTAATGCATAACCCCAAAATGATAGTGGTAAATCGGTAAGTGACATCATAGATCACACCATCTCTAATAAAGTACGGTTACGACGTTTGGACACACCAATATGCAGTGGTGTTCCAGGTGGCGTGAGTTGTGAAACTATTCCACATTGTTTTAAATGAAGGCCAAACTCGTAACTCAAATATTCGCTTCCGCGATCAGATCGTAGAAACTTTTATTTTCTTGTTACGATGATTCTCCACTTCACTCTGAAATTCTTTGAACTTTTCAGACGTTTTGGACTCGTGTTTCATCAATTAGATATACCCATATCTGCTCAAATCATCTATGAAGGTTAGAAAATAATGATACCCGCCGCGTGCCTCAGCATTCATTGGACCGCATACATCGGTATGTATTATTTCCAATTAGTTATTAGCTCGCTCCATTGTTCTGGAGAACGGAGTTTTAGTCATCTTGCCCATGAGGCATGGTTCGCAAGCATCAAATGATTCATAATCAAGTGATTCCAAAAGCCCATCTGCATGGAGTTTCTTCATGTGCTTTACACCAATATGACCTAAACGGCAGTGCCACAAGTATGTTGCACTATCATTATCAACTTTGCATCTTTTGGCATCAATATTATGAATATGTGTATTATTACGATCGAGATTCAATAAACCATTTACATTGGGTGTATGACCATAGAAGGTTTTATTCATGTAAATAGAACAACAATTATTTTCTAATTTAAATGAATAACTGTATTGCAATAAACATGATCCAATCATATTCATGCTCAATGCAAACACCAAATAACATTTATTTAGGTTCAACACTAATCCCGGAGGTAGAGGGAGTATGCGATGGTGATCTTATCAACCTTGGAATCTCTTCCAACACACATCGTCACTTCGCCCTCAACTAGTTTCTGTTCATTTTGTAACTCCTGTTTCGAGTTACTTATCTTTGCAACTGAACCGGTATCAAATACCCAGGGGCTACTACGAACACTAGTAAAGTACACATCAATAACATGTATATGAAATATACGTTTGTTCACTTTGCCATCCTTCTTATCCGCCAAGTATTTGGGGCAGTTCCGCTTCTAGTGACCATTTCCTTCGCAGTATAAGCACTCAGTTTCAGGCTTGGGTCCAGCTTTGGGCTTCTTCCCGAGAGTGATAACTTTCTTGTCATTCTTCTTGAAGTTCTATTTCTTTCCCTTGCCCTTTTACTTGAAACTAGTGGTCTTGTTAATCATCAATACTTCGTGTTCTTTCTTGATTCCTACCTTCACCGATGTCAGCATCGCGAAGAGCTTGGGAATCGTTTTCGTCATCCCTTGCATATTATAGTTCATCACGAAGTTCTAGTAACTTGGTGACAGTGACTAGAAAACTCTGTCAATCACTATCTTATATGGAAGATTAACTCCCACTTGATTCAAGCGATTGTAGTACCCAGACATTCTGAGCACATGCTCACTGGCTGAGCTATTCTCCTCCATCTTGTAGGCAAAGTACATGTCAAAGGTCTCATACCTCTCGACGTGGGCATGAGTCTGAAATACTAATTTCAACTCTTGGAACATCTCATATGCTCCATGGCGTTCAAAATGTTTTTGAAGTCCAGGTTCTAAGACGTAAAGCATGGCACACTAAACTATCAAGTAGTCATCATTCCGAGCTTGTCAAATGTTCATAATGTCTTCATCTGCTCCTGCAATAGGTCTGTCACCTAGCGGTGCATCAAGAACATAGTTCTTCTGTGCAGCAATGAGGATAATCCTCAGATCACGGACCCAGTCCGCATCATTGCTACTATCATCTTTCAACTTAGTTTTCGCTAGGAACATATCAAAAACATAAGGGAGCTACAATGCGAGTTGTTGATCTACAACATAGATATGCAAATACTATCAGGACTAAGTTCATGATAAGCTAAGTTCAATTAATCATATTACTTAAGAACTCCCACTTAGATGGACATCTCTCGAGTCATCTAAATGATCACGTGATCCATATCAACTAAACCATGTCCAGTCATCACGTGAGATGGAGTAGTTTTTAATGGTGAACATCTCTATGTTGATCCTATCTACTATATGATTCACGTTCGACCTTTCGGTCTCCAGTGTTCCGAGGCCATGTCTGTACATGCTAGGCTCGTCAAGTTTAACCCGAGTATTCTGCATGTGCAAAACTGTCTTGCACCCGTTGTATGTGAACGTAGAGCTTATCACACCCAATCATCACATGGTGTCTCAGCACGACGAACTATCGCAATGGTGCATACTCAGGGAGAACACTTATACCTTGAAATTTTAGTGAGGGATCATCTTATAATGCTACCGTTGTACTAAGCAAAATAAGATGCATAAAAGATAAACATCACATGCAATCAAAAATATGTGACATGATATAGCCATCATCATCTTGTGCCTTTGATCTCCATCTCCAAAGCACCGCCGTGATATCCATCATCACCGACTTGACACCTTGATCTCCATCGTAGCATCATGGTCATCTCGCCAACTATTGCTTCTACAACTATCGCTAACGCATAGTGATAAAGTAAAGCAATTACATGGCGTTTGCATTTCATAAAATAAAGCGACAACCATAAGGCTCCTGCCAGTTGCCGATAACTTTTACAAAACATGATCATCTCATACAATAACGTACATCACATCATGTCTTGACCATATCACATCACAACATGCCCTGCAAAAACAAGTTAGATGTCCTCTACTTTGTTGTTGCAAGTTTTACGTGGCTGCTACGGGCTTCTAGCAAGAACTGTTCTTACCTACGCATCAAAACCACAATGATGATTTATCAAGTTTGCTGTTTTAACCTTCAACAATGACCGGCCGCAGTCAAATTCGATTCAACTAAAGTTGGAGAAACAGACACCCGCCAACCACCTTTATGCAAAACTAATTGCATGTCTGTCGGTGGAACCGGTCTCATGAACGTGGTCATGTATGGTTGGTCCGGGCCGCTTCATCCAAAAAAATCGCCGAATCAAAATAAGACATTGGTGGTAAGTAGTATGACGATCACCACCCACAACTCTTTGTGTTCTACTCGTGCATATCATCGACGCATAGACCTGGCTCGGATGCCACTGTTGGGGAACGTAGCATGCAATTTGAAAACAATTCCTACGCTCACGCAAGATCTATCAAGGAGATGCATAGCAATGAGTTGGGGAGAGTGTGTCCACGTACCCTCGTAGACCGAAAGCGGAAGCGTTTGACAACGCAGTTGATGTAGTCGAACTTCTTCTCGTTCCGACCGATCAAGCACCGAACGTATGGCACCTCCCAGTTCTGCACACGTTCAACTCGATGATGTCCCTCGAACTCTTGATCTAGCAAAGTGTCGAGGGAGAGTTCCATCAGCACGATGGCATGGTGACGATGATGGTGAAGTGATCCGCGCAGGGCTTCACCTAAGCACTATGTGAATATGACCGGAGACGTAAACTGTGGAGGGAGGCGCCGCACATGGCTAACAGATGTTGTTGTGTGTTCTAGGCGCCTCCCCCCTTCATATATATAGGTGGGAGGGAGAGGGGGAAGCCAAGGGGGAGCCCAAGTAGGAGGAATCCTACTTGGGGCCCTAATCCTATTCGCCCCCCTAACCATAATTCCCGAAGAGGGAAGGAAGGAGGAGTGAGGAGGGAAGGAACGGGGAGGCCGAATCCCTCTCCTTCCTATCTCCCTTCTCCTCTTTCCTTCACCTTTATTTTGGCCTAAATGGGGCGCACCAGCCCCTTAGGGGCTGGTCTGCCCCCCTCTTGGCCCATTAAGGCCCATGTAGCTACCAGGGGGATGCTTGAAACCCCTTCCGGTGACCCGATATGCACCCGGTACCCCTGGAACACTTTCGGTGTCCGAATACCATCGTCCAATATATGAATCTTTACCTCTCGATTCGAGACTCCTTTTCATGTCCGTGATCTCATCCGGACTCTGAACAACATTCGGTCACCAAATCACATAACTCATATAATACAAAATTGTCATCGAACGTTAAGCATGCGGACCCTACGGGTTTGAGAACTATGCAGACTTGACCGAGACAGCTCGCCGGTCAATAACCAACAGCGGAACCTGGATGCTCATATTGGTTCCCACATATTCGACAAAGATCTTTATTGGTCGTACCGTAATGACAACATACGTTATTCCCTTTGTCATTGGTATGGTACTTGCCCGAGATTCAACCATCGGTATCTTCATACCTAGTTCAATCTCGTTACCGGCAAGTCTCTTTACTCGTTCCATAATACATCATCCCGTAACTAACTCATTAGTCACATTGCTTGCAAGGCTTATCATGATGTGTATTACCGAGAGGGCCTAGAGATACCTCTCCGATACCTCGGAGTGACAAATCCTAATCTCGATCTATGCCAATCCAACAAACACCTTCGACGATACCTGTAGAGCATCTTTATAATCACCCAGTTACGTTGTGACGTTTGATAACACATAAGGTATTCCTCCGGTATCCGGGAGTTGCATAATCTAATAGTCGAAGGAATATGTATTTGACATGAAGAAAGCAATAGCAATAAAACTGAACGATCAATATGCTAAGCTAACGGATGGGTCTTGTCCATCACATCATTCTCCTAATTATGTGATCTCGTTCATCAAATGACAACACATGTCTATGGTTAGGAAACTTAACCATCTTTGATTAACGAGCTAGTCTAGTAGAGGCTTACTAGGGACATTGTGTTTTATCTATGTATCCACACATGTATCAGGTTTCCGGTTAATACAATTCAAGTATGAATAATAAACATTTATCATGATATAAGGAGATATAAAATAACAACTTTAGTATTGCCTCTAGGGCATATTTCTTTCAACTTAGTGCTCATATGTCGTCGAGGCACAGAACTTCTCCTCATTGTGTTAGTTGGGGCGGTGCACGGCGGGACCTTTGGCTAATGGGGTTGTCGACTGGACCGGGAACAACTTTCAACCAACATGGTGAGGACAGATCCGAGTATGAGGTGAGTAGACATGCAACTGGTTGATGGCTAGGACAGCGACAACGGGAATGAGGGATTTATAGATTTGGCAGAATCAGACGAAAATAAAACTTCTCTAGAAATGTGTTCCCGCCTACATAGGGTTCTAACCATAGGGAGCCCGAGTGTGAGGGCCAAAGCACAAAATGTAAATGACGCTGGATGAGGTGCCTCGCAAACTATGCTAAGTATCGTTATCTCACTCACGCAACGACGGGGGTATTAGCAAGAGTACAATGGCCGATTAGAGCCCCGCCAGCTTGGCCAACAAGTCTGACGTGGCCGCAGACGACGCCCTATTATTGGCCAAAGGTTGTTTTTCAACACAGTACAATAAAAATGCTCACATAAATACAGGAAAATACAAGCACCAATTTCAAGCCTAGAACTTAAACACTGGTGGGTTTGTTCCACCACAAGGAACCTAAACCATCTGAGCTAGACTCATTTCGCTACGTGTTAAGATTGTGAACTGTAGATGCTTTTAGCCCGAGGAGAAGTCGTTGGAGATAATGATCACTACTGAATTAACTTTGTTTTGTGCCTCATACCCGTTTACCTATGCTCTCGCAAGTCCAAGGGCGACTAGGGTCTCTCGCCTCCAGCGAGTGGTGCCGCAGATCTTCCTCATCTCCTATGGCTTTAGGCCATAGAGGCATGGTGGATCTCGCCCCTTGCCGGTGGGACAGCTCCTCCTTTGGTTTTAGATGTCTTTTGTGTCTGTTTAGGGTTTGTGTCCTACCCAGAAAGACGAGGCGGTGACGCTTCCCTAAAAATGGAATAAGGTTCTCCCCGCCCTAACCTCCATCCCGGTGGTGCGACCAGTGTCATTGAAGGCTGTGTGGAGGTATTTTTTCGGCGGATCTGGCAGGATTCGGTCGGTAGCTATCTTTGGTGGATCCGTTTGGATCAGGTCTTTTTTTGTCTCCGTTCATGTGTTTTGTAGGATACTTCCGATCTATGCTTCACTGCATCGGCAATTGTTGTTGTTCTGGTACGTTGGTCCAATGAAAACTTAGCACGACGACTTTCTAATTGTTTATTACCATAAGTTTTTTTGCTCGGCTCATGCAAGGGAGGGTGATGGCGATGGCGCGCCATCGGCTTGCTTCGCTAGATGGTCTACGGATTTGAATGCTTTTATTTCTGGTGTTCGAACTACCATGATTGATTATTAAAAAATGCTATTAGCTATAGAATGATACGTGTCACTACAACATTTGGGCCAAGCGAGCCAATCATGTAAACTCACGTGGAACGTGGAAGAGAAATGCCATCGCATGCCAGACACACCCACCATCGGGTCGGCGGGCTGTGACGAGACTGCCGGTAAGCTGCCAGACAGGCACGGTTCCCCTGTCTCACCGCCACACCAAAGTAACCTCGCGTGAAGTCCACCACTACACCCGAGTCGTTTTCTACTCTACCGTAATTTGCTGCATCGACCGGCCTCTTCGGAGTTTGCTGTCCCGGCCGGCGACCCGTATCGTGGATTGGCGCCCACATGTGCTGCCTGCACATCAGATCTGCGGGCAGCTGGTTTCGCGTGCGTCTTGGTCGATTGCCTCCCGTTGATGTGTCCTGACCTTTCTCATTCCGAAGAGGCAGTGCCCTTCTTCGCATGAGGTTCGCTGTACCCACGAACCCCGCAGACGTAGCATACGGATCACGTAGTATCTCGGAGAGGGGGATACGTGCAGGGTTGGGAGGACGTGTACGGTCACTAGCCTCAGACATACGCATATTTTTGCTAAAATAAACATGTGCCGGTGATTATGAAGAGGCTAAACATTTCAAGCGACAAAGAAAACGATTTTTTCAGCCATATACAGGGATGAAGATCAGCTCAAGACAGGCCCAGACAATAGGCGTGATTCTGCGGGAAAGCACGACAGGAGCCACAAAAGTAAGAAAAATCCCCGCAAAACGAGTGCAACTTCCCAATGTGCCACAATACTTTTTGCGTCGAAACTTTTTCTTTAATTTCCATTTGCATGCGAACTAGCAGTACTACTACGCGCAAAATCGCAGGGCCGCCAAGGAAATGGGAACCCAAAAGTTTTCTGCTCTACTACTCTCTTTCTAGACGCAAGAGCTATATCCGAGAGGGAAAAATGAAAATAAAAGTAACCCCTCTTTTCCCATTCCCTCTCTATTGCATGGGTGGAAGAACTAAAATAGAGGATTCTGAAGAAAAAAAGGGCCTTCGAAATCAAATTAAATAGAGGATTCTGAAAAAGGGACATTCAAAATCAATTTTTTTGTGTAGCGCAAAGGAGCTGTGATTTCTGCTTATTCCTATAAAACATGAAAAATTACAAAGAAGCACATGCGTTGGATCGAACCAACGACCACATGCTTGAATCTAGCGAGGCTAGCCAGCCTAGCTAGCGAGTACGGTGGCAAATCTTTTTTAAAAAAGACTTTCAACATTTTTATAATATATGTTGAACAAAATTTATAATAAAGTGAACTTTTTTGCGAAACATACTGAACAAATTTAAAATACACAAAATGAACATTTTATAGTATACATTGAACAATTTCTTAATATACGATGAACAAAATTTAAATGCACAATGAACAATTTTATAAAATACAATGAACATTTTTGTAATATATGATGAACATTTTTATAATGCAAGGTGAACTATTTCATAATATACAATGAACATTTTCTTAATACAATGAAGATTTTTGTAATACGTGGTGAACTTTTAATAGAACTAGATGATACCCCGCGCGTTGCTGTGGAACATTTTAAGCAATAACATTAGAGTATGTTAGCTACATGTAGCTTATTCTTTTTCTAAACATGGTAGCATGAAACATGAGAGATAAATGATCAGTAATTATAATTATTACTATACAACAACAATTCCTGACGTTTTTTCATGTCTGACAAACATATGGAACTACTACATCCATAATCTAGCTAATTGAGAGCAATTAATCTTCACATCAATATGTCATCAGATATAACTATATACAAAGTTTGGACATATGAAGGTTCTGCTAGCCTTAAAGACTACATGTACATCTTGCAAAAAATATATGCTTGACAGATCTACAGGTGTCCTCACTTCAAGCTTTGTCTCAAGGTTCTGCTAGGCTAAAATGTTACATGTACATCCTGCAAAAAAAAGACACGCTTGATAGGTCTACATGCGTCCTTGCTCCAAGCATTCTCTATAATAGTGGGAAATATCTAGGCTATATGGTTAACTATAAATGTTAGATAAGTGAACAAATACAAATTGAGAGATAGGTACAGAAGGGAAAAAGCGATACAACCATATATTTATCAAGGAAAAGCCTAGATTCAACTAACTTGGTAGTATATTCAGCAGACTTAGCACATAAAAAAATAATCTTTTGGAAGGCATATATGTTGTCCTAATAGGCGAGAAATGACAGCTGACAATATAGTAATTAAAGCATAAACATGTATTACTAACATCAGTAACAAATTGACGGAAAATGAAAATCAGAATATCTTCACACAAACCGCAAAATCATAAATAGTTAGGTTCAACATCATGTGATTGGACAATACCGACGCTTGAAACATCAAGAATATTTACACCACGCAAGATCATTACTCACCTGGTTGTTTAAGTAATCATATCACGCATCTTCTAGACATTCAGATAACCCCAATAACAAACAATAGAGCAGTTTTCTGCGAGATCAAATTAGTTCCTTATCAAGGAAGCCATATAAAGTTATGAACCATTAAAAATGAAAGAACTAATTTACCGTGATAAACTTATGCACAAACGCAAAGCTAAAATAGTTGATGTTTCAGTTTCTGTCTAAGAAAGAAAGATAGAAGAAGCAGGATCGGTCATCGACCTACCAGATCGTACAATGGCCAAGAGACGTTCAGTCCTATCATGCGGAAACCACGCTGCTTGCTGAGCTGAGAGTCGCTAAGATCACTTCCACCGCATGTACCAAAAATATGGGAAACTCCAACGCTTTGGCTGCACTCAGAAAACAACCAAAACTCAGACCTTACCATACAGATCACCCCCCATAAGTATGATATAGCAGCAGCAGAGACTTCCTAACTGGTGAGCAAAGAGAAAAATAATAGATGTGGGTGGCCCAAGGAATAGGATCTGAGGGAGGCCGGGAAGAAAATGAATGGGGTTCTGGTAGTGGCATACATATTGTAAACAAAATAGACATCGCTCTTGCTATCCCCATATTACATATCTATTTTTAAAAATGTGGAGAAACATACTTCATATTTGCATCAACCTAATCTGCAGTTGATGCTTGGGTCCAAACAATTACATGTGCTGTAAACATTCATAAATAAAATTAATTATGAAATCAACATTTTGCCAAAGCCACGTACAATCATAAGGCACATAGGGAACATGTGGAGAACAAAATGGTAATTCAATGTCTGTTGGATCTGTAACAATGTCTTGCCTGAAAACAACATGGCGAGAAGTACAGTTCCATGGAAGTGTAGTTATCCTGGTTAGATCTGTAACAATATCTAGCCTGCAAACAACGTGAAGAGAAGTAGAATTCCACATAAGTGTAGTTATCCAAACCAAATAGCATATCAAGATGAGCGATAGTACTGGATCATCTATTATCATTCACCTTATAGGTTGGGGGGAGATGAACATGCATCCTGCAGTTTCAGTTCGTGCAAAAAAAAATCAATTCGAAATTGTAGTCTATTAGGTCTGGAAGGGGATAAACTGCTCGCTCTCTCCTAGAAAAAAGGTAACTGCATAAATTTGGGGATTTGAGGATGGGATAACCAAGACAGGTATTCGTGGTCAATTTCCCCGTGTACCGCGAGCTCCTTGCGGTCGAGCTCGGCGGCGAGAGGTCATGGGAGGACCTTCTTCCCGTGTCTTGTAGTGCACTTGCTTGTGAAGGCACCTTGAATCATCGATGTCATATTTCTTTCTGCCTCACTTCGTGGATCTGGAGGAGGCAAAGCACGTGCCTCGTGGGTGCTTGCAGTCGAGCACGGATGAGGCGGCGGACCCAAGCAGTCGTGCTTGCAATTGCCGGTGGTATGGCGCTGCAGGAGAAGGAAAGGGGATGGAGAGGGACGAAGGAGAAAGAAGAGAGATGTGTGGTGGCCTGGTGGGGAGGGAGGGGGGGAGACGTACGACAGGAGAACATTGGTGGGCAGAGGGCGGTGGTGGGGATAGATACTGTAGATGCTGGTTATGACGGAAGAGGAGGCGATTAGGACGGAAGCGAAACCGATGCTGATGATGGGCTTGGGCTTCTTTCTTCTGTCTGGGAGTCGAGTCGATTGGGCTTCCATCGGTATTTAAGTTTGGAAAATGAAGCCCACAACACGCCACTTCTAAATGTCAACAAAAACTGGTTAAAAGGGTAAATAATTGATGATGTGGCACATTGCTGAGGTGGATAGGCTGCATGTTAAGAAAAATAGTTAGTGGGGATGAACTATTTAGGTATTATAGATACCCAATAAAGAGAAGAAGAACAAAAACAGAAAATATAAAAAGAAATATAAAAGAAAAGGATGAAAGGGGAAAAAGGAACCCGAAAAAAATACCAGAACAAAAAAATTGAAAACTGGGCAAAACAGTGAAAAACTGGAAGCAAAAACCCATACAAGAAAAACGAAAAACAAAAACGCAAGAAACAAGGAAACAGAAGCTAGCCAAATCCATACGTGGGCTGGCCCATGTGGTGACTCGCTTCAGCGAAGGGTCGTCCTTTTGATGCCTACGGGAGTCAAATAGGATCTGCCACTATATCTCGCCTGAAGCTAGAATTTTTCTTTTTCTGAGAAATCTCGCCACCTTTATTCATTCAAGACAACTCACATAGGTACAAGGTGAATGAAATATGCCCTAGAGGCAATAATAAAGTTATTATTTATTTCCTTATATCATGATAAATGTTTATTATTCATGCTAGAATTGTATTAACCGGAAACATAATATGTGTGTGAATACATAGACAAACAGTATGTCACTAGTATGCCTCTACTTGACTGGCTCGTTGAATCAAAGATGGTTAAGTTTCCTAGCCATAGACATGAGTTGTCATTTGATTAACGGGATCACATCATTAGAGAATGATGTTATTGACTTGACCCATTCCGTTAGCATAACACTTGATCGTTTAGTTTGTTGCTATTGCTTTCTTCATGACTTATACATATTCCTATGACTATGAGATTATGCAACTCCTGTTTACCGGAGGAACACTTTGTGTGCTACCAAACGTCACAACGTAACTGGGTGATTATAAAGGTGCTCTACATCACTTAAGCCTTGCAAGCATTGCAACTAATGAGTTAGTTGCGGGATGATGTATTACGGAACGAGTAAAGAGACTTGCCAGTAACGAGATTGAACTAGGTATTGAGATACCGACGATCAAATCTCGGGCAAGTAACATACCGATGACAAAGGGAACAACGTATGTTGTTATGCGGTTTGACCGATAAAGATCTTCGTAGAATATGTAGGAGCCAATATGAGCATCCAGGTTCCGCTATTGGTTATTTATCGGAGACGTATCTCGGTCATGTCTACATAGTTCTCGAACCCGTAGGGTCCGCACGCTTAAAGTTCGATGACGGTTATATTATGAGTTTATGTGTTTTGATGTATCGAAGGAGTTCGGAGTCCCAAATGAGATCGGGGACATGACGAGGAGTCTCGAAATGGTCGAGACGTAAAGATCGATATATTGGACGACTATATTCGGACATCGGAAAGGTTCCGAGTGATTCGGGTATTTTCGGGAGTACTAGGGAGTTACGGGAATCCGTATTGGGCCTTAATGGGCCATACGGGAAAGGAGAGAAAGGCCTCAAAGGGTGGCCGCACCCCTCCCCATGGGCTGGTCAGAATTGGACTAGGGAGGGGGACGCCCCCTTCCTTCCTTGTCCTTTTTCCTTCCCTTTCCTTCCCTCCTACTCCTACTACTTGGAAGGGCTCCTAGTTCTACTAGGAAAGGGGGAATCCTACTCCCGGTGGGAGTAGGACTCCCCTAGGGCGCGCCATAGAGAGGGCCGGCCCTCCCCCTCCTCCACTCCTTTATATACGGGGGCAGGGGGCACCCCAAAGACACAACAATTGATCTCTTGATCTCTTAGCCGTGTGCGGTGCCCCCCTCCACCATAATCCACCTCGGTCATATCGTAGCAGTGCTTAGGCGAAGCCCTGCGTTGGTAGAACATCATCATCGTCACCACGCCGTCGTGCTGACGAAACTCTCCCTCAACACTCGGTTGGATCGGAGTTCGAGGGACGTCATCGAGTTGAACGTGTGCAGAACTCGGAGGTGCCGTGCGTTCGGTACTTGATCGATCGGATCGTGAAGACGTACGACTACATCAACTGCGTTGTGCTAACGCTTCCGCAAACGGTCTACGAGGGTACGTAGACAACACTCTCCCCTCTCGTTGCTATGCATCACCATGATCTTGCGTGTGCGTAGGAAAATTTTGAAATTACTACGTTCCCCAACACAAGGTTTGGATTGTGAGGATTGCCCAACCAAATATGTCTACCTGTGCCTAGATTACAATCAAACTTGGCGAGATTGTGAGCCTCAAAATTAAATTTCCTACGCTCATGAACAAAAGAGCAAGAAATAAAACTATTACAATGACTCAATATTTCATATACCAACGCAACACTGGGACCTCCTGTCCCCCTGGTGATATCATTCACTACCTCTTGACAGTCCGAGGCCACCCAAATATTCTGCATCGCAAGATCATCGGCCAATGCCAAGCATAAGTCTCCAAAGGCTTCACGGCAAGCATAAGTCTCCAAAGTCAAAGGATCGTTGATTCCTTGAAAAATAACCGTCGATGAACCCATATATTGGCCTTCCTGGTTTCGGCATACTGCCGCGACCGCTCCTCCGCGCCGGGATCTCACTACTGCTCCATCCATGTTAACCTTCACAATGCCACTTCGGGGTGGTAACCACCGCTTCGGTTGTGCAGGTGTAATAGTACGTGTTATTTCATGCTCCCTCGTGTCATTCAGGTGACCTAGCTCATCGATGTAGTTGTTGACAAACGAAGTAGTCTGTTGCGGACTCTGAAAGATTGATTCATACATGGCCTTCCACCTAGCATACCAAATGGACCACAGGATAATGACCATCCTCGTGAAATTAGCATGGTCCAACGTCTCGTGCAACTCAAACAACCAGATCCTTGCATTAGCCTCCAAGTTATCTGACATGTGGGAAACAAGTGTTTCATCGGCCAAGGCCCACACGCATCAGGACATAGTGCGTGCAATCAGAGCATGTCTCCATGAATCCTCACAACCACATAACGGACATGCGTCTTGTACTGCCATATTCCGCCTCTTTAAAACATCCGTTGTTGGTAGTGAATGACGGGAGAGTCTCCAAAGGAAAATTCCGACCTTCGACGGGATCTTTAATTACCACAAAGAGCACCATGATTTTTCGTCCCTCTTAGAATGAGATGATCCACTTCTTCCTTGCAGCCACTCCTCCCTCTGCAACTTAGTTTTAAGCAGAAATTTATAAGTTGAGCTCACACTAAACGTGCCCTTCTTATTCGGGTGCCAAGCCCAGAAGTCATCTATATTGCGAGTGCATACAAGAATCTTTAAAATAGTGTCAACATCAATTGGCAGAAAGACTGTTTGGACCAGGGTCTCGTTCCATGAAGCTGTTGTCGGGGAAAGCAACTCAGAGACGTACCTTGGGGGATCCGCCAGGAGCAACGTGATGGGACATGGTGTCATCTCCTTCGTTATCCAGTTATCGTCCCAAATGTCCATTGTTTGGCCATTACCAATCCAACGTATGATTTCGTGCTTGACTAGATCCTGCCCGACCAGGATAGCACGCCAAATCTGAGAAGGTCTAGATCCCAACTCAGCGCTGAGAATCATCATGTCCGGGTAGTAGGCTGCTTTAAGAATTCTTGCACTCAAACTTGTTGGTTCCTGTAGAAGCCTCCATGCTTTTCGTGCCAACAAAGCCAGATTAATAATCTCAAGGTCTCTAAAACCGAGATCTCCCAGGTGCTTTGGACGTGTCATCACATCCCAAGATACCCAAGCTGGTTTGCGTTCTCCCTGCTTACATCCCCACCAAAATTTTCTAATGATGGATCTGATATGATCACACAAACCTCTCGGGAGCTTAAAACATGACATAGAATAAACCGGGATAGCTTGTGCCATGGATTTAATAAGCACATCTTTTTCACCAGCAGACATGCATTTTCTCATCTAGCCATTTACCTTGTCCCACACCCTGTCACTCATACATTTGAATGCCCCTTCTTTGAGTGGCCCACATCAGTTGGCATGCCCAGGTACCTGTCACTCAAAGATTCATTAGGAACTTGCAAGTAGCCTTTGACAGTGTTTCAAACTATCTCTGGACAACCCTTGCTAAAGAAGATTGAGGATTTTTCTTTGTTTATCCTCTGTCCGGATGCCCTGCAATAAGTATCCAATAGGTTTGACACTTCTTCTGCTCCATTAACACTGTTGGGGAATGCAGTATTTCAAAAAAATTCCTACGATCACGCAAGATCTATCTAGGATATGCATAGCAACGAGAAGGGAGAGTGTGTCTACGTACCCTCGTAGACTGAAAGCGGAAGTGTTTAGTAACGCGGTTGATGTAGTCGAACGTCTTCGCGATCCAACTGATCCTAGCACCAAATGTACGGCACCTTCGCGTTTAGCACACATTCAGCACAATGACGTCCCTCGAGCTCTTGATCCAGTTGAGGACGAGGGAGAGTTTCGTCAGCACGATGGCGTGTTGACAGTGATGATGAAGTTACCGGCGCAGGGCTTCGCGTAAGCACTACAGCGATATGACCGAGGTGTGTAACTATGGAGGGGGCACCACACATGGCTAAGAGAAGACTTGGTGTGTGTTTGGGGTGCCCCCTCCCACATATATAAAGGAGGGGGGAGGCCGGCAGCTAGGGAAGAGGCGCGCCAGGTGTGGGGAGTCCTACTAGGACTCCCTAGTCCTAGTAGGATTCCCTCTCCTTTTTCCTTTTCCGGAGTAGCAAAAGGGGGAAAGAGAGAAGGAGTAGGAAAGGAAAGGGGGGGCGCCGCCCCCACCCCTTGTCCAATTCAGATTGGCAAGGGGGGCGCGCGCCACCTCCTGGCCGGCCCTCTCTCTTCTCCACTAAGGCCCATGTTGGCCCATTAACTTCCCAGGGGGGGGGTCTGATAACCCCCGGTACTCCGAAACTCATTCGAAACATCCCGAACCATTCCGGTGTCCGAATGTAACCTTCCAATATATGAATCTTTACCTCCCAAACATTTTGAGACTCCCCGTCATGTCCGTGATCTCATGCAGGACTCTGAAAAAACTTCGGTCATCAAATCACATAACTCATAATACAAATCATCATCGAACATTAACCGTGCGAACCCTACGGGTTCGAGAACTATGTAGACATGACCGAGATACATCTCTGGTCAATAACCAATAGCGGAACCTGGATGCTCATATTGGCTCCTACATATTCTACGAAGATCTTTATCGGTCAAACCGCATAACAACATATGTTGCTCCCTTTGTCATCGGTATGTTACTTGCCCGAGATTTGATCGTCGATATCATCATACCTAGTTCAATCTCGTTACCGGCAAGTCTCTTTACTCGTTCTGTAATGCATCATCCCACAACTAACCCATTAGTCACATTGCTTGCAAGGCTTATAGTGATGAGCATTACCGAGAGGACCCAGAGATACCTCTCCGATACACGGAGTGACAAATCATAATCTTGATCTATGCCAACTCAACAAACACCATCGGAGACACCTGTAGAGTATCTTTATAATCACCCAGTTACGTTGTGACGTTTGATAGCACACAAGGTGTTCCTCCGGTATTCGGGAGTTGCATAATCTCATAGTCAAAGGAACATGTATAAGTCATGAAGAAAGTAATAGCAATAAAACTAAACGATCATTATGCTAAGATAACGGATGGGTCTTGTCCATCACATCATTCTCTAATGATGCGATCCCGTTCATCAAATGACAACACATGTCTATGGTCTGGAAACTTAGCCATATTTGATTAACGAGCTAGTCTAGTAGAGACATGCTAGCGACACTCTGTTTGTCTATGTAAACATTTATCATGATATAAGGAAATACAAATAACAACTTTATTATTGCCTCTAGGGCATATTTCCTTCAATCTCCCACTTGCACTAGAGTCAATAATCTAGATTACATAGTAATGATCCTAACACCCATGGAGTCTTGGTGCTGACCATGTTTTGCTCGTGAGCGAGGCTTAGTCAACGGGTCTGCAATATTTAGATCCGTGTGTATCTTGCAAATCTATATGTCTCCCTCCTTGACCTGATCGCAGATGGAATTGAAGTGTCTCTTGATGTGTTTGGTTCTCTTATGAAATCTGGATTCCTTTGCCAAGGCAATTGCTCCAGTATTGTCACAAAAGATTTTCATTAGACGTGATGCACTAGGTATTACACCTAGATCGGATATGAACTCCTTCATCCAGACTCCTTCATTTGCTGCTTCCGAAGCAGCTATATACTCCGCTTCACACGTAGATCCCGGAACGATGCTCTGCTTGGAATTGCACAAATTGATAGCTTCACCATTCAATATAAATACGTATCCGGTTTGTGACTTCGAGTCATCCCGATCAATGTCAAAGCTTGCATCGACGTAACGTTTATGATGAGCTCTTTGTCACCTCCATAAACGGGAAACATATCCTTAGTCCTTTTCAGCTATTTCAGGATGTTCTTGACCGCTGTCCAGTGATCCACTCCTAGATTACTTTGGTACCTTCCTGCTAAACTTATAGCAAGGCACACATAGGTCTGGTATAGAGCATTGCATACATGATGGAACCTATGGTTGAGGCATAGGGAATGACTTTCATTTTCTCTCTATCTTCTGCAGTGGTCGGGCATTGAGTCTGACTCGATGTCACACCTTGTAATACAAGCAAGAATGCTTTCTAGGCGAATAACAACTAGGCCGACGCCTCTTTGTTGCCAAGTGAGAGGAAAATACTCAATTTGACCAAGTTTTTTATGCATATTTTTTACGATATAAATAAAAAGAATTCACTATGAAATAAAAGTTATCTTGAAGAAAGTTCATCAATTTGAAAAGGTTCATACAAAGTGGAAAAAAAGTTTGGCAATTTGAGAACGATTCACGAATTGAAAAAAAAAGTTCATCAAATTTCAGAAAAGTTCATGATTGTTTTAAAAAACTTCATGATTTTGAAAAAAGTTCATTCCATTTGAAAAAAGTTCATCAAATATGAAAAAAGTTCATCGATTATGAAAAAAGTTCACTGGTTTTGAACAAAAAGTCCATGAATTTTAAGAAGTTCATCGATTCTGAAAAAAAGTTCATCAAATTTGAAAAATAGATCACTGATTTGAAAAAACTTCGTCAATTTTGAAGAAATTTCATTGATTTAGAAAAAAGTTTATCAACAATGAAAAAAGGTTCATTGATTTGGAAAAAGTTAATTAAAATTGAAAAAAACCATTGATTTTTGAAAAAAGTTCATCAATTTTAAAAAGTTTATCGAATTTGAAAATAAGTTCACAAATTTTTTAAAAGTTCCTCCATTTCAACAAAAAAGCCAGCGAACCAGGAACAATAAAAAGAAAAAAGAAAAAAAAAGAAAGGAAGAAAGATGAAGAGAATGGAAAGATGAATGTAGTGACGTGAAGTTTGGTTGCAGGGTGGTTGGTGCATTGCTGCTCGTAGCAGGAGTACTTCTTATTTTAAACAGAACAAAGTAGATGGGCCGGCCCAGCTCGCAGCGCTGCAGGCGTCAGTTTGCAAACTGAGCTATAACCGGCGCCTGCAGTGCCAAATAGAAAACACCCTTATCGTACTTATTTGCTCTAGTAGTTTGCTCCTGTATGTTCGCTCTTGCTCTCGTTTTTTCTATTCTATTTTGTTTTCTCCTTGATTCTTTTTGTTTTTAATCGGGTTTCTTTGGATTTTATTTATTCTTTGATATAACTTCGGTTTGCCTTGTATTTTCGGTTTTCACCGGATTTTTCCTTTCTTGCTTCGGTTTCTTTGTCTTTTCTCCGTTTTTCACTAGTTTGTTCTTCTATTTGTTTCTTTCTTCCATTTTCCTTGATGTTCTTTGGTTTTCATTATTTCTCTTTCTTTTTCACCCGGGTTTTCTTTGGATTCTTTCTTTTTTATGAGTTTTTCTTTGTGGTTATCATCTTTTTTTCCTTCTTTGCCATTTTTCATGGTTTTATCTTTGTTTTTTGTTTCTTCCATTATTTGCAAAGGATTTTTGTTTTATTTGTCACTTCATCAGTTTTCACAAATTTTCATTTCTTTTACGGTTGTTTCTTAGGGTTTTCCCCTAGTTAGTTCTTTTCTTTGTTTCTTTCTTCCATTTTCTTAATTTTCTTTGGTTTTCTTTATTTCTCTTTCTTTTTCACCGGTTTTCTTTGGATTCTTTATTTTCTATGTGTTTTCTTCATTGTTTTCATCTATTTTTTTTTCTTATTTCCATTTTCTTCTTTCCCATTTTCTTCCTTTTTCTTCAGTTTTTGGTTCTTCCTCAGTTTGCAACGGCATTTTTGTTTTCTTTGTTTCTTTATCAGCTTTCACAATTCTCCATTGTTTTTGTTGTTGTTTCTTTGGCTTTTTTCTTCGGTTCGTTTTTGGTTTTCCTTATCTTTTTGTTTTCTTTCATTATTTTTCGTGTAAGTCAAGAACATTTTTATAATACACATTAAAAAAATCAAATACAATTTACCATTTTTAATGCATGTTCAATATTTTTTCTATACACATTTTTCAAATTCTTTATTAACATTTTTCAAATACAAGACTAACATATTTTATATACATGCTCAATGTTTTTTATACACATTTTAACAATTGTTGATTAATATTTTTCAAATACAAGATTAATATTTTTTAATACATGTTCAACATGTTTACTATAGACATATTTAACATTTTTCATTGCTTGATTAACATTTTTTAAATAAATGTTTAACAGTTTTAAATGCTTGATTAATATTTTCCAAAATATAAGAATAATATTTTTTACTACATGGTCAAAAAAATCTTTACACATTTCACATCTTTCAAATGCTTGATTAACATTTTTTTTTCAAAATCTTGATTAACATTTTATAAATACATGATCAAATTATTTCACACACCTTATATATATTTTATACATTTTTCACATACATGAGAAACATTTTCTTTATACACATTTAACATTTTGCAAATGTTTGGTTAATATTTTTAATACATGGTCAGATTTTTAACCTTTTTCAATGCATGATTAAAAAATCATTACAGGAATAATTTTTTGTTTAATAAATTGTCAACATTTTTTTCTATACATATTTTAATATTTTCAAATGATTGATAATTTTTTTTATAATGCAAGTTCGAATTTGTTTAACATGGTCAACATGTTTTCCATGCACATTTAACATTTTTAAAATACTTATTTACCAGTTTTTCAAATGGTTGATTAACATTTTTTAAATGCATGATCAGCTTTTTTCACACGCATCATATATATTTTGTGTGCATTTTTCGTATACATGAAAAACATTTCCTGTATACACATCTAATATTTTTCAAATGCTTGTGAACATTTTTTTCCAATATTTTATCTAAAGTATTTTGTGTAATATATTTATTTAGAATATTTAGAAGTACAAACTAATGTAAACAAGAAAATAAAAAAGAAGAAAAATGTGAAAAAGGAACAAAAAATGAGGTCGTGGCCTTGCATGCCACCGGGCCGGCCCACTTAGGGAGCCGCCTAACGCTAGAGTACGCTAGGTCTCGCTATGAGCGAGAGATACCTCTGCCCCTCTCTAGAAGCTCAAACATCATGCGTAACTCTGACTCAATAGGAACCTCAAATCTTTTTCAGGATCCGGGTGGAGACTCGTGTTGAGCTGAATGGAGAATCCGCCATTTTCATTTTGTAGAATTATTATCACAGTTAAATCATGACATATTTCGGCTGTCTGGTTTGCTTGCGGGTTTTGGGTTCAAATTTATTAAGGCGGTTCTATATCGAGTATGTTGTTTGACAGAAAAGACTTAACGATTGTACCAAGAGAGAGAAGATGAATATGGGAAGTGGGAGAAAAAATGACTGACAAATCGAGGCTTGTAAGTGTAACAAGGTTACAACTGAACCTGCAAAAGGTGTTTCTTACAGATATATAAAAAACTATGGTCTTTTGGTCAAAAATAAAACCCGGGTTAGTCATGCAGTTGTCCCATCCTGGACATTTGGGTTCAATTCCTAGAATTAACACGTGATGCACAAAGGTATTTTTTTCCCACAGGACCATGCTTAGTGTGTAGTGAGACTACCCATCAAGATTCTAAATTTTGGTACTCATGCTATAAAAAACTCTTTAAGGACCAGCCTTGATGCGTGGTGTGACACATTGAGATAAAAATCCTGATACTCATACTAAAAATGGTTACGCGCATCCTTAGTTAGTGTAGAGGGTGAGGAAAGTGAAATTCTCTCCACAAGTTTTACATAGGAAGATAAAAACGATGACACTTTGACATTTGCTACCCTTTCTTATTCAACGTTGTGACTCAGAATTTCAGTTTACAAGAAGTTACTATGTCAGGGCGGCTGTTCACTTAGGCTAATAATCGATCGATGTCGGTATATGAGAAATTTGACAGAGTACTCATGGATAAGGAATGAGAATTACAATCTCTTGTGGTAACTCTTAGGACCCTTGAGTGCAATGAGACACTTTTAGATCATATGCAGCCACCATCCTTAATTATTAGTCTATTAACCCCTTACTACTCTCGTCCATTCAAATTTGAATTAGGATGGGTACAAAGGGATGGTTTTGCAGACTTAATTAAGAAGGTATGGGACAAGCCCCTCATTGTTCATTCATCGATTTAGAGATGAAATTTTAAAATAAGGGCCACATGAAAATTCCTATCTAGATGGGCGAAGCACACCAACGGTACGTACAAAAAGTAAAAGCAATGCCTTTCTACAATTATTGATGACCTCAATAAGATCGCAGAGACTTGCACTTTGTGTCAGCGGCGATTAATATGAAAAATCAATCCAATGAACAGATTGCACTTCTTTCGCAAGAAGAGAAAATCAAGTTGTATCAAAGATCCAAGCCCAATTCTTTTTTGAGGGATATTGTAATACTGTAAGTGCATCTAGTGCCACCCTTAGTTGGTTTTGGAGAATTGACGACAAACATGGTTGAGGGACTAATGTGTTTGTGAGAATTGCAGGATAACACAGGTAGAAGTCCCTCATTGATTTGGTTTTCCTACTAGAGACGACCCCTAAAAATGTATGAAGACATTGAAGACAATGGTGGTTCGTGAAGACATTCACGTTGAGGATAATGACCTGTGAAGACATTCACTTGTAGACTATGGAGTGCGAAGACATAGTTTCTTTCGTAGTTTTATTTTCTTCTTTATTGAGTCATAGGAACCACCAAACTATTAAGTGGGGTCCAAGTGAATAAAGTCAGATGACTGATGTGATGCTCAACCAAAATCCTATGTCTTCGAGCGAAGACAATGAGAGCAAATCTTATCCAGAGTTGGATGAGTCAGCTTTGCTTGTAGCCCAAGCCAAGCTGCCATGTGTGTTTGAAATCCGACCGTTGGACACGTGTCAGTTCCTTAGTGACCCAAGGTCATTTCGAACATACCATGTCGGGTTGCCTCCTGGCTATAAATAGCCTACCCCTACACCATAAATTGGTGGCTACTCAGAGTTAGTGCACGGCTTTTGTCGTTTTAGAGCAACCCACCTCCGAAGCCTTTGAGAGAGAGATCCTTGCGAGGACAAAGCCCAAAACACCCAGAGCCAAAGAGTGTTAGGCATCATAGAAGTATTTCTGTCCGCGTGACATGAAGACTTGTTACAATTGGGAACTGTGCATCCTCCAGCCGGTTAGGCGTCACATTTTGAGGATCCAAAAGTCATTGTGAATCGCCAGTGAACGAAGTCTGTGAAGGTTTGGAAGTCTACCTTAAAGAGTTACCAGTGTGATTGGTGTCGGTGTCAAAACCGGCGGATCTCGGGTAGGGGGTCCCGAATTGTGCATCTAAGGTCGATGGTGACAGGAGACAGGGGACACAATGTTTACCCAGGTTCGGGCCCTCTCTATGGAGGTAATACCCTACTTCCTTGATTGATCTTGATGAATATGAGTATTACAAGAGTTGATCTACCACGAGATCGTAACGGCTAAAACCCTAGAAGTCCAGCCTATATGACTATGATTATGATTATTCTCTATGGACTTAGCCCTCCGGTTTATATAGGCACCGGAGGGATCTAGGGTTACACAAAGTCAGTTATAGAAAAAGGAAATCTTCATATTTGGTTGCCAAGCTTGCCTTCCACGCCAAGGAGTGCCCCATCCGGATATGGGTAGAGTCTTTGGTCTTCGTATCTTCACAGCCCAACAGTCCGGCCCATGGCTAACAGGCCGGACACCCGAGGACCCCTTAGTCCAGGACACCCTCAGTAGCCCCCGAACTAGACTTCAATGACAAGGTGTCCGGCGCGCAGATTGTCTTCAGCATTGCAAGGCGGGTTCTTCCTCCGATGACTTCAAAGTGATGTACTCGGCTTCCCATTTAATGTCGTACCCCTCGGCTTCTGTGTATCAACAAGTTCAATTTCCATGTGTCGAGCGAAGGCGAGAGGTTAGGGCGTTTTTACACATAACACCCCGGCCATGTAAGGATGAATGTCTATTTAAAGAGACTGGATCTCAGATCCATTCCGCACCACACGGAAAAAACCTTTGAGCACGCTAGGAAAGGCTGTTCCAATATGGCTGACACTCCCAGCTCTTCATCCCACCCCGGCGTTCCCGAAAAAGGCGAATGGGAGAGGTGTTCCGTATCCCACAGTCAGCTGGTGAAGCTGCAAACACAGGGATTCCTTCCCCCCGCAGATCTAGTCCCTGTTGGATCAGGATTAACCTCCTTCAATGGCGGGGTTCAGGCTGAAAATTTCCCCAATCCATCCAGGGGGGGGGGACGAGTGTGCTTCGTCCCTTATCTGCTAAGAGGTGTCGGGTTTCCAATTCATCCGTTCGTCCGAGGGCTTCTAGAGTATTACGGCCTCCAACTGCAAAACTTTACTCTTGCCTCCATCCTGCATATTGCGGGCTACGCTGCTCTTTGTGAGCTATTCCTGGGTTGTGAGACCCACTTTGAATTGTGGAGAAATTTATTCTGTCTTGTCCCACACAACCACGAGGGGTCAATATTTGAAGTGGGCGGAGCCGAAATATGGCGCATTGCTGAGACCGGATATCTGTCCGGCACACCAAGGAAGGCATTCGAAGAGTGGCCTTCCGAATGGTTCTATATCGAGGACGTCGCACTTCCGGACCCAGTTCGGAGGGGTCTTCCCGAGTTCAAAAGCGCTCCTTTGAATAAATGCCACAGCTGGCACCCTCAGAGCCTCGAGGAGGAAGATACTGCGGAAGTTCGTTAACTCATGAGCAAGATAAGGACGCTCGCTCAGTCTGAATTATCAATAGTCGAAGTAATGGTGACTTCCATAGTACGGGGGATTCAACCACTTCAATACAGAGGTCTCCCCATGTGGCACTAGAACGGAGAAGATGACGCCTCCCGCTGCAGCCGGAAGGGTCCAGATACCCCCGCCGCTTTGGCCAAAATATTGGACAAACTGTTCAAAGGGGAGAAAGAGGAATTTCTGCGTATCAAACACAGAGACGAATTTTCCATGTACTGTCCTCCTAGCTGGCTAAGTCCCAACTCCTCCGCTCTTAATTACTCCGCTCCCTGAGCTACTTTCAATGAGTGTTAATCCGTCCATTTATAACAGCACTGGCGAAAGATTTCGGAAGGGCTTCACAGCCCCGCCCTGCAGCCCGAGGGCCACAATCGGGACCTTGACCCCAGATTCGAAGAGGATCCGGATATATTCGTGGTGCTCGAGGACGGGGTGTTTTACCAGGTGAGCTACGATGGCACAGAAGTGGCTATCACCACCGATTATCCAGGCCTTCTTCCTGCTTCACACGTAAGTAATCATGAGACATCTCATCCGAAGGAGTTCTCTCATTCTGCCTCACCCACCGCACTGTCCTGTGCTCAAAAGGGGAGGCTTTCGGCGCGCCATGCTGCCCCAGGGGCATCTCCAAAGAGAGCGGCCCCTACGCCGGGCAAGCCTTCGAAGAGGAAGGCAAACAAAGACACGGCCGAGCCTTCATCAAAGAGGTATGGACTTGCAAATATGCAACTTGGCAGTCACATCCAACTGTGACCTTTCTGTTTGTCCTGTATCAGGAAAAGAGTGCGCCGGACTATGTCCGGGGGTCCGACCAGTCATACTTCCTGTAGCCAGGATCCAGATCCTGTCGTAAAGACGGGGGCTGATATGGGGGTAATGCCGGATTGTCCTCCAGCCGAGGATTCGGATGATGTATCCGTCACCAACTCGGAAGTGGAGAGTGCCATGAATCATCAGCGCCGGCTTTCCAGAAGTGCCGTTTAACGCCTTCAGTTCAGCTGATGCATACATCCTAGCTGCTCGAGATGGGCTTAACAGAGCCACAAAGCAGCATTTAAAAGATGTGCGGGTAAGTTTACTTTGTTCGAATATGATAACCATATGCCAATAGCCCCCGAGACTTGAAGCAGTTGGTACAACTGATTTAAGTATCGTTGTATAACCAGGTTCTTACGGGGAAGAACAACCTGCTAGCCCAAGAGCTAGAAAAGTGTCAGACACAGCTAACTGCTACCAATGCCGAACTGGAGAAATCCAAGAAGGCGTCTCCTGGTAATGTTCCCCTCCGTCGAGGAAACATAATGGTACACCAATAATGCTAAGACGGTTGCTCACCTCTTATTAGGATCATTAGATCAACTACAAGAACAACTGAAAGCTGCTCAAGGCGGAGAATGAGAAGCCAAAAAACTGCTAGCCGCGGGCGAGCGTGTGCTAACAAAAGTCGTGATGGAGAAAAACAAGCTCCAGGATTCGAATACCCGACTGGGCGAGGAACTGAAAGATGTACGGGCCCAGCTGGTTGCTCCGTAAAGGAGAATAAAAGGTTGCGAGGCGGCACATTCAGTATGTGGTTGAACTTAACTTAGAATAACTCGGAGGTGGAGGGGACTAACAGAGTTATTGTCTGCAGGTATGCTGACCGGTCGTCCCGAAGAGGAGATGTCTGGATTCTTGGGCGATCTGCTACAAGAGCTGTCGCAAGTGCACGAGCAGGCTCGGCAGGCGATGCGAAGTGTTGCCAAGGTCTTATGGCCATCCGCCTCCCCTCCAGGAAAGATGGAGGAGCTTATAGTGCTGTTCAAGGGAGCACAACGACGCTTTCGATTGTGGAAGATATCGGCCTGCCGGGAAGGTGCACGGGAAGCCTGGGCCATGGTGAAAACATGGTATACCAAGCTTGATCCGAATCATATGGCTCGGGTCGGACCTCTAGGGTCAGATGGAAAAGAAGTTCCCGTTAATTTGGTATATGACCAAGTAGAAATAGCCGCCAAGTATTCCTAGCAGGATTGTAAGTTAGACAGCCTGCTGGACGGTATAGAGGAGGAAATTTTTGAGTCCAAATGACTATGTACCTTCTTTGGCGTATGTAACTCTAGCTGAATTGTAAAACGATTGTCATGGCAGACCTTTTCGCTTCGACCTCTGGACCCTAAGGTGCGGAGTGTTTCCGAATACCTGAGCGGTGATGAAGCCATGTACCTAGGGTAGGGTCATGGACCTGACCTAGACATCCTCCCCTAGGACATCACCCTAAAGCCAGGATCATTCAAAGAGTACCATCATACACTTGACCACAGATGTTCCACTCGGAAGAATCAATGTCACTCGACCATCACAGAAGTCACTCGACAAGCAGAAGAGCTAAAGCCACTCTGCATGAACAACGGTCGAGCATTTACTTGTAGGATTAATTGTCATTTATAGCACTTAAATACATGCGTTACCAGTAACGTTCTCATCTTTATGTACCTTAAACCCTTTGTAACTGAGGACGAGAGGGGTTCGGCGAACTCTATATAAGCCACCCCCTCCTCAGGGACAAGGGTTCGCACCCCCTGTAACTCACACGCATATAATCCAGTCGACCGCCTCCGAGCTCCGAGACGTAGGGCTGTTACTTCCTCCGAGAAGGGCCTGAACTCGTAAAACTCGCGTGTACAACTCCTCCATAGCTAGGATCTTGCCTCTACATCCCTACCCCCCTAATCTACTGTCAGACTTAGAACCACGATAATTGGCGCCCACCGTGGGGCAGGTGTCTTAGCGACTTGTTGGAGAAGTTGCGATTTTTCCGATCCCCATCAACATGGTTTCAGGCGGAGGTTTGGCCGAGGGCGGCGAGATCCGTGTCGGTGTGCTCGTATTCGTCGCCGACGACTCCGCTTGGCTCCAAGAAGTGCCACTTGACGTCGAGGCGCTCCCTATCCACGGGGCAACGCACTTTCGCGCGTGCGTTCATGGCGTCCTCCTACGGCAGTCGTCGACTCAGTATCGGTCGGCTCCTGTGCTAACCTCCCTCCCTGCAGCCCGCCGGAGCAAATGTTTTGGTCGATCGAGGCTTCAGCGGTGGGTGAGGCATGCGGTGGCTCGCCAGTCGGCCACCGCCCAAGTCGCGGCAATCGAGCCCGACGAAACTCTCTATGGCCTGTTCGATCTGTCGACTGGCTCCGTAGAGACTGCATCCGAGTGCGACAGCAGCAACCCTGCAGCGGAAGTTTTGATGGTCAATGGACCACGCAGTCCTCCTGGCTTCACCCGTGAAGACAGAGGCGATGGGGGCGGTGATCCGTCGCGTGTTCACGAAGAGTACCGCCCCGAACCCCTCTCTTCACAGCAGAGGGAAGAGCTTCGCCGCCGGAACATGGATGCACTTCACACTCCTATCATTGGAGAAACCCCTGAGGCCCAGGCCTTGGAGGAGGCGCGCCTGGCCAACTTGGCTGAACGCACTCGACTGGAGAACCTCCAGCACGCACTCGACGAGCACGCTCGGCATCTTAACCCCGAGTCCAGTCGACACCAACTTTTTCCGCCTCCGACTCAGGTATACCGAACTCCGGTCCAGAATCTCGCAGCTGCGGCCCGAATAGCGGAATCAATTCAACCTTCCCAGTCAGAAGCTGGTCGAGGTTTGGTGCAGATCCGGGCTTTGCTCTGAGTGGCGGGAGAGCAGAATACAGCGATATCTCAGTCGCGGAATAGGATCCATAGCAGATATGTGGTTGCAGACACAGTCTAGTCGGCTCACAACCCGAGATCACCCCCGAGACGTGAGGGACGTGGGGACCGGCAAGATCAGTATAGAAACCATGAGCAGTATGATCACCGACTCGATCAAGATGATTGTCGTCGAGTGCCCACGCCTCCCCCAAGGAGTGGGTCATATGTGCCTCGGCAGCATGATGACAGACGTCCTCATAGTGGTGGGCGAAGGATTCCAGTCGACCCCAGGGAACCGGGCTTTGATGCGAGATCTATTCTCATTCAGGGTCTGGTCGACAGAAACAGAGCCACAGAGAAGGCCATGACAGAGATTTTCCAACCAGCAGCAGAGTGCATGTCTCACGTCCAGAGTGCTTCAGCAGAGCCATCAGGGCTGCGGTGATTCCTCCCAACTTCAGGTTGGCGACTGGAGTCAGTAAGTTCACTGGTGAATCCAAGCCTGACACTTGGCTTGAGGATTACCGAGTGGCTGTACAGATTGGTGGTGGCAACGATGAAGTTTCCATGAAGCATCTCCCTTTGATGTTAGAGGGCTCGGCCAGAGCGTGGCTGAATCAGTTAGCGCCTGGTAGTATTTATACTTGGGAAGATCTTGCCCGAGTATTTGTCAGAACATTTGAAGGTACTTGCAAACGGCCAGCAGGGCTGACAGAATTACAGTGTTGCGTTCAGGGTCCGAATGAAACTTTGAGAGACTATATCCAGAGATGGATCACGTTGCACCACACAGTTGAGAATGTGTCAGATCACCAAGCAATTTGTGCCTTCAAGAAGGCGTTAAGTATCGGGAGTTGAATATGAAATTCGGTCGGACATGATATATGACTCTGACTCGGATGATGGAGATTGCCACCAAGTACGCCAATGGCGAAGAAGAAGACTGACTCCGGAGTGGCAAGCATAAAACAGTCGCCCACGAAACCGGAGGAGGGAACTCCAGTCGGAAGAAGAAGCGCAAAGCCGAGCCAGCTACTCCTGGAGAAGCCTTAGCCGTGACTCAAGGAAAGTTCAAAGGGAAACCCAAAGGACCGTGGAACCCCAAGAAAGTAAAAGATCAATATGGAAATGATGTGCTAGATTTACCATGCCACATTCACACCAAGAAAGATGAAGAGGGTAATTTCATTTACCCGAATCATACCACTCGACAGTGTCGACTCCTAATCCAGCAATTCCGAGAGAAACATCCCAAGGCAAAGGAGAAGGAAGCGGACAAAGTTGAGGATGAGGAAGAGGACGATGATGGTTACCCCCATGTCAATTCCTCTCTAATGATTTTCGCTGATGTTGAGAGTAAGAGTCGACTGAAAGTCATCAACAGAGAAGTGAACATGGTCGCTCCGGTGACACCCAGTTATTTGAAGTGGTCTGAGACTGCCATTACATTGGACCAGTCCGATCACCCAGCGCACATAGCCTCCCCTAGGAGGCAAGCGCTGGTAGTCGACCCAGTAGTCGAAGGCACTCGACTGACTAAAGTTCTGATGGATGGTGGCATTGGTCTAAACATACTGTATGCAGAGACGTTGAAAGGAATGGGCATTCCGATGTCCAGACTCAGTGAAAGCAATATGAGTTTCCATGGAGTTATTCCTGACAAGAAGGCTGCATCACTCGGCCAGATCACCCTTGATGTAGTTTTCGGTGATTGCAAGAATTACCGCAAAGAAAAGTTGACATTTTAAGTTGTGGATTTCCAGAGTGCTTATCATGCTATTCTGGGCAGGCCAGCTTATGCACGTTTTATGGCTCGGCCATCTTACGTGTACCTCAAATTGAAGATGCCTGGTCCTAAATGGGTGATCACTATCACTGGCAATCGCAAGAAGGCAGAAGAGTGCTTCCAGAAGGGCTCGAAGATCGCCGATGCACAGATGGCAGTAGTGGAATTGCAAGAGTATCAAGAAAATGCAGATCCGAGTGATTTGTTACGAGCTAAGAAGCCTGCCACAGATTCAGCATTCCAGTCATCTGGTGAAACGAAGCCGATTCATATTCACCCAACGGATCCCAATGCTGCTCCGAATCACATCTCAACAACACTCGACTCCAAATAGGAAGAAGCGCTCATCCAGTTCCTCCATGAGAACTGGGACATATTTGCATGGAAACCTTCTGACATGCCAGGTGTTCCCAGGGGACTGGCTGAGCATCGTTTGTGAGTCGACCCAAAAGTGAAACCAGTCAAAGAACATCTTCGATGGTCTGCCGTACAGAAGAGAAAGGCAATTGGTGAAGAAGTGGCTCGGCTTCTAGCAGCTGAGTTTATCCGAGAGATTTACCACTCCGAGTGGTTAGCTAATGTTGTCATGGTCCCAAAGAAGGACGACTTGACTTCAAACATATCAATTGGGCCTGCCCGAAAGATCACTTTCCTCTCCCTAGCATCGACCAGATAGTCGACTTGACTGCGGGGTGTGAGCATTTGTCCTTTTTGGACGCTTATTCCGGGTATCATCAGATCCGTCTGTATGGACCCGATGAGATAAAAACAGCTTTCATCACCCCCATTTGGGTGCTTCTGTTATGCCACTATGCCATTCGGCTTGAAGAACGCTGGAGCCACATTCATGCGGATGATTCAGAAGTGTTTACTCACTCAGATCAGTCGGAATGTGGAAGCATACATGGATGACATTGTGGTCAAGTCACGTAAAGGTTCTGACCTACTGGCTAACCTTGCTGAAACCTTTGCCAACCTCAGAAGGTATGATATCAAGCTTAATCCATCAAAGTGCACGTTTGGAGTTCCAGGCGGAAAATTACTCGATTTTCTCGTTTCCGAACGAGGGATCGATGCTAATCCAGAGAAAGTGGGTGCCATACTCCGGATGAAATGCCCTGTGCATGTGCATGATGTCCAGAAGCTTACTGGTTGTTTGGCCGCCCTAAGTCGATTCATCTCTCACCTCGGTGAAAAGGCACTGCCTCTTTACCGACTGATGAAGAAGTCAGATAAGTTCGAGTGGACTCCTGAAGCTGATGCAGCATTTGCAGAGCTTAAAGCCCTGCTTTCCACCCAGCCGGTGCTTGCTGCTCCAATCAGCAAAGAGCCTTTACTGCTTTACATTGCGGCCACTGGACAAGTCATCAGTACAGTACTTATGGTCGAGCGGGAAGAAGAAGGAAAAGCTTACAAACTTCAGCGCCCAGTGTACTATGTCTATGAAGTTTTGACTCCATCAAAGCAAAGATACCCACATTATCAGAAGCTTGTTTATGGGATTTATATGACCACAAAGAAGGTTGCACATTACTTCTTTGACCACTCCATTACAGTCGTTAGCGACGCTCCATTATCAGAGATTCTGAACAACAGAGAGCAACTGGTCGAGTGGCAAAGTGGGCGATTGAACTCCTTCCCTTAGATATCAAGTTCGTGGCAAAGAAAGCTATCAAGTCTCAAGCAATAGCAGATTTCCTCGCCGAGTGGATCGAATAGCAACTTCCGACTCAAGTTCACTCGGAGCACTGGACCATGTTCTTTGATGATTCCAAGATGCTGAATGGTTCCGGTGCTGGGGTGGTACTGGTATCACCCCGAGGAGACAAGCTCAGATATGTCCTCCAGATTCACTTTGATTCCTCCAATAACGAAGTAGAATACGAAGCACTCTTGTATGGGTTATGTATGGCCATCTCACTCGGCGTCCGTCGCCTCATGGTCTATGGCGACTCAGATTTGGTAGTCAATCAAGTGATGAAGGAGTGGGACGTCAGAAGCCCAGCCATGACTGGCTACTGCAACACGGTGAGGAAGTTGGAAAAGAAGTTTGAGGGGTTAGAGCTCCATCATATACCCCGACTGAAAAATCAAGCAGCCGATGATTTAGCAAAGATAGGCTCCAAGAGAGATGCCATTCCCAGTAATGTGTTCCTGGAGCATATTCATGCACCTTCAGTTCAAGAAGATCCCTTCACTGAAGAGCCCCCACAGCCGAAGAGTGCCACCGATCTGACTGAAATCGAGATTCCAGCCGTGGTCGACTTGATCATGGAAGTTTTGGTCATCACCCCCGATTGGACGGTACCATATATCGCATACATTCTTAGAAGAGAACTCCCAGAAGATGAAGAAGAGGCTCGACAGATCGTCCGTCGATCTAAAGGCTTCGCCGTGATAAGAGGACAGTTGTTCAGAGAAAGTGTGACTGGAGTCTGCCAGAAATGCATAACACCTGAAGAAGGTCGAGTGATCCTCAATGATATCCACTCGGGGACCTGTGGTCACCATGCGTCCTCTCGGACCATTGTGGCCAAAGCATAACGAGCAGGATTTTACTGGCCTCAAGCAAATGAGATGGCACAAGAAATAGTCGACAAATGTGAAGGTTGTCAGTTCTACTCCAACATGTCTCACAAGCCTGCTTCAGCCCTGAAAACCATTCCACTTGTCTGGCCTTTTGCCGTCTGGGGATTAGATATGGTCGGACGTTTGAGAACTGGTAGGAGTGGATTCACTCATGTGCTTGTAGCAGTCGACAAGTCCACCAAGTGGATTGAAGCCAAACCTATCAAGAATCTCGATGCCAGTACTACTATCAGCTTCATCAGAGAGATAACATTCAGATATGGTGTTTCACACAGCATCATCACTGACAATGGATCGAACTTCGATTCAGATGAGTTCAGAGCCTTCTGCGCCTCCCAAGGCACACGAGTCGACTATGCTTCAGTCGCCCATCCCCAGTCAAATGGACAAGCAGAAAGAGCAAATGACCTGCTTCTCAAAGGGTTGAAACCCCGACTGATGCGAGACCTCAAGCATGCAACGGGTGCCTGGGTTGATGAACTTCCATCAGTTCTTTGGGGATTGAGGACAACTCCCAATCGGTCAACCAGCCGAACTCCATTCTTCTTGGTCTATGGAGCTGAAGCTGTTCTATCGAGTGATTTGCTTCATAATGCACCATGAGTCGAGCTCTTCTCCGAAGATGAAGCAGAACAAGCTCGGCAAGACGCAGTCGACCTCCTAGAGGAGTCAAGAGAGATGGCCCTGATCCGGTCGACCATTTATCAGCAAGACTTGCGTCGATTCCACGCCAGAAATGTGAAAGGTCGAGCTTTTCAAGAGGGAGACTTGGTTCTTTGAGTGGATCAACAGAAACCACACAAGCTTGCTCCTGCTTGGGAATGCCCCTTCATTGTCACCAGAGTGCTCCACAACGGAGCATACCGCCTTTACGATGTCGAGCATAAGAAGGACGAGCCACGAGCTTGGAATGCGGAGTTGCTCCACCCCTTTTACACTTAAGTACTCATTCGAATAAAATGTAATAAGAAATACCTTTGTAATTTGCGTATCAAAGATAAGAGATTTATAGTCCTCATAAATGATTGTTGTTGCTTTTATTTGCGTCTGGAATCCCCCAGTGGGTGACTTAGCTGCGAATCTGTTTCGCCTAAGTTTAAAAGAAAATCCAACTAAGTGGTGAGCAAGCCTCCCACTCGGGGGCTTAGCTGCGAATCTGTTTCGCCTAAGTCTAACAAATCCTACCGAGTGGTGAGCAAGCCTCCCACTCGGGGGCTTAGGTGCAGTCCAGTACTCGCCTAAGTTTGTAGAATCCTACCGAGTGGTGAGCAAGCCTCCCACTCGGGGGCTTAGCTGCAGTCCAGTACTCGCCCAAGTTTAAAAAATCCTACCGAGTGGTGAGCAAGCCTCCCACTTGGGGGCTTAGTTGCAGTTCAGTACTCGCCTAAGTTTTAAAAATCCTACCGAGTGGTGAGCAAGCCTCCCACTCGGGGGCTTAGCTGCAGTCCAGTACTCGCCTAAGTTTAAAAATCCTACCGAGTGGTGAGAAACCCTCCCACTCGGGGGCTTAACTGCAGTCCAGTACTCGCCTAAGTTCAAAAAATCCTACCGAGTGGTGAGCAACCCTCCCACTCGGGGGCTTAGCTGCAGTCCAGTACTCGCCGAAGTTTAAAAAATCCTACCGAGTGGTGAGCAAGCCTCCCACTCGGGGGCTTAGCTGCAGTCCAGTACTCGCCTAAGTTTAAAAAAATCCTACCGAGTGGTGAGCAATCCTCCCACTCGGGGGCTTAGCTGCAGTCTAGTACTCACCTAAGTTTAAAAAATCCTACCGAGTGGTGAGCAATCCTCCCACTCGGGGCTTAGCTGCAGTCCAGTACTCGCCTAAGTTTAAAAAAATCCTACCGAGTGGTGAGCAACCCTCCCACTCGGAGGCTTAGCTGCAGTCCAGTACTCGCCTAAGTTTAAAAAATCCTACCGAGTGGTGAGCAAACCTCCCACTCGGGGGCTTAGCTGCAGTCCAGTACTCGCCTAAGTTTAAAAAATCCTACCGAGTGGTGAGCAATCCTCCCACTCGGGGGCTTAGCTGCAGTCCAGTACTCGCCTAAGGTTAGAAAATCCTACCGAGTGGTGAGCAACCCTCCCACTCGGGGGCTTAGCTGCAACCCAGTACTCGCCTAAGTTTAAAGTCCAACCTTCTCCTTTGGAGCTGTGCCACAAATACAACGTACGCTCCATCCCCATCTGCAAGGACGACGAGGTGCAGGTCGACTACAACCTTCTCCTTTGGAGCTGCGCCACAAATACAACGTACGCTCCATCCCTATCTGCAAGGGTGACGAGGAGCAGATCGTCCGCAACCTTCTTCTCCAAGCTGCGCCACAAATACAACATGCGCTCCGTCCCCATCTGCAAGGACGACGAGGTGCAGGTCAAATACAACCTTCTCCTTTGGAGCTACGCCACAAATACAACGTGCGCTCCATCCCCATCCACAAGGACGACGAGGTGCAGGTCGACTGCAACCTTCTCCTTAGGAGCTGCGCCACAAGTACAATGGACGATGAGGCGCAGGTCGATTGAAGTCTCCACTTCAGGGCTACATCTCAAAGAGCAAATTCCACGCGAAAGCAAATACAAGCATATTCAGAAATAAACCAAGTTAGGATAGATCCTAAAAGCTCTAGGTGACAGATCAAAAGTATTCGAGCATCGGGCCCGAATGAGTTTAACGGTTACAGCAACCACTCGGCATTCCGAGGCAAATTTAAGGCAAGTTTAAATCTCAAGTCTGTTCATTCGGCAGGAGGAGGGCTAGCAGGCTCAACGAATTCGTCCAAGTCAATTCCATCTGCAATCCGAGTGGCAGCGGCGATGAAAGTCTCCATAAAGGACTGGAAATCATGCCTTTTGGTGTTGGCGACCTTGATCGCCGCCAACTTATCTTCGCGGGCTTCCTTGCAGTGGACTCTTACCAGTGACAACGCCACGTCAGCGCCGCACCGCACGGAGGATTTCTTCCATTCCTGCACTCGACCAGGGACCTCGTTGAGTCGAGCCATCAGTGACTCGAGATCATTTTGAAGCGTCGCCCTTGGCCAAAGTGATGAGTCGATCCGTGAAACTGCCACCTTCAGTCGAGCTAGATAACTTGTGACGCTGGAGATGCGGGACTCCAGTCGAAGTACATTCATGGCAGCCTCGTCGCCGACTGGAGAAAGGACAGGTTCCAAGCCCGTCTCGATCCCTCCAGTCTCCTCCTCAAAGTTTTGGCAGAATTTTGTAGAGTCAAGAAGTTAGTGAGTCGACTGGCCGGGACTAGCTTGCAAACAGTCGGGTTAGAAGAGGTACCTTCGAGCATGAGGAAGAGTTTCTTGGCGAGAGCTTTCAGATAAGCCTCCAAATCGTTCCTCCTACGAGTCACGCTTTCCAGCTTCTCATTCAAAGCCACCTTATCCTTCTTCAGACGAGTTGCCTCTCGGTTGGATTCAGTGAGAGAGGACTTCAACTTGCTTACTTCTTCTTCCAGCACTCCGACTGAAGCCAGCTTCTGGTCAGCAAGGGCAGTCTTATCTTGAGCCTCCTTCTGCGCAGCTGCAAGGTCCAAGTCCTTCTTCTCCAGAGCCAACCTCATTTTCTCTGCAAAATAAGCAATTGGATCAAACAAGAGATCGAAGAAATACTTTAAAGGGACAATTACATTTGAGCCCCTAGTTGTGTCACACCCGTGTGTTTTGCCCCTAAATTCAAAAAACCCTCATTTCTATCCAAGCTCGTTTACTCCTCTTATGTTTTTGCCCTTTGACCGTTTGACTGCAAGTTTGAAAACTTCATAACGAATTCATACTAACTCAGAAAAATGCAAATAAGATATCAAAATGATCGGAAAAACATCACCTATATGTGCATGCCATTTGCATTCATGGCAAAAGTGCTGAAAAGTCCCTATCTTAGTTTGAGCTCATATGATGTCTTTTGTCATGAATGCACTTTTTGTCATGAATGCAAATGACATGCACATATAGGTGATGTTTTTCCGGACATTTTGATATCTTATATGCATTTTTCTGAGTTAGTATGAATTCGTTATGAAGTTTTCAAAGTTATGGTCAAACGGTCAAAGGGTAAAAACATAAGAAGAGCAAACGAGCTCGTGCAGAAACGAGGGTTTTTTGAATTTAGGGAAAAAACACACGGGTGTGAAACAACTAGGGGCTCAAATGTAATTGTCCCTACTTTAAAAGATGATCGATGTGAGTAGTTGACAGGCAGTTACCTTCCATACCAGCAACTTCATCTTGAGCTTTCTTCAATTTTTGTTGAGCCAACTCCAAGTCAAGGTTGAGTTGCCTCTGCTTCTCCTCAAATTTGGCGAACTTAGCAATAAGAGAACAAGATTTCTGTAGAGGGTAAAAGATATATCAATCGACAAGATCAAAGATTATTTACTTACGAGTGAATAAAACTTCAAAGTTTACTCAGACCCCAGCCGACTACCCGCAGTCGATCGCGGTCTCGGGGACTACACCCAGCGGGTGCACTTGGCGTGCCCCCACTGGTTCAGATTCCACTTGGCCAGTCCGCCCGGGTCGAGTAAAAAAAGAAGAGAAGAAGAGAATAACTATTCAGACCCCGGCCGACTGCCAGCAGTCGACCACGGTCTCGGGGACTACACCCAGTGGGTGCACTTGACGTGCCCCCACTGGTTCAGATCCCACTCGGCCGGTCCGCCTGGGTCAAGTGGAAGAAAGGAAAGTGAAATAAGTACTCAGACCCCAGCCGACTGCCAGCAGTCGACTGCAGTCCTGGGGACTACACCCAGTGGGTGCACTTAGCGTGCCCCCATCAGTTCAGATCCCACTCGACCAGATCGAGTGGAAGAGTGCAAATACTAAAGACAACAAAACACCCAGTGGGTGTACAGATTCGACACAAACAATAAGAGATTGTATGAAAGAAGATATTTCAGGTAGCATATCCTAATAGAACAAGATCAGTCGAAAAGCAACTCACCTGGACATTGGCCCGAAGAGCCGCGCTGGCATCATAAGCAGCCTGGCTGTTGTCGTGCACCGCCTTCATCTGCTCCATCACGCCAGCCTGATGGATGGCCTCCATAGCGGCGTCCGACTGGTTCTCTGGAACATGATAGCTGGCGAAGAAGGGGATAGACGGCCCATATGTGGTAGCTTGGAGCTCCGAGGCACGAGGTTGGTCGGCTGAAGGAAACACTGGTAGAATGGACGGTGCAGGACGTTCACTCGACAATGGGACAACAAAAGTCACAGAGGCTCCACCCGCATCTTCAGGCTGTTGGACGATGGATTCTGTCGCCAATTCCGACTGAGATGTCCTGCCAGCCGCTACCTTTTTGCTCCTTCTGAGCCTCGGGGCCACATCTTCATCATCATCCGGAAGCTCAATAACGTTGGGTGGGGCTGCAAACAAATCAGTCGACCCCAAGTGAATCACCAGAATCTAATCGACCAAATTATCAAGAAAAAGATCACGAGAATTTTACCTGGGTTGGAGGTAACTGCGTCATCCATTTCCTTGTCTCGGTATTGGCAGGAAGAAGTTCCAGAAGTAGCACCACTGCAAATGTCAACATTCAGTCGGTTATGTTCTGTTGCTCGAGTCGACCAAAGGATCGGATCAGATGATTACCCGGAGATGGTGGGAATGGTCACTTTGATTCTGGGCAAAGCCTTTGGCGGTTTAGAGGATATGACCTTCAATGGTTTTGGTGCAGGAGGCGGCGCAGTCTTGAGCTGTTTCGATACCTTCTCAGTCGGCACTGGAGAAGACGTCCGAGGGCGCTTTGAAGACTGCCCAGTCGGTGCGGCCACCAGGTCAGGGGTGCTTGCCGGGTCGTGAGCGTGCTTGGACCTCCTTTCCCTGCGAGGAGGCGAGTCTACATCTTCTTCGACACTCGGATTGTCGCTCTCCTCGTCCTCCTCTGCATCCGAGTGCCACTCGCCACTCTCGCCCCCGCTCGCCTCTCCATCGACATTTTTCTCCTGCACTCCATTGGGCATCGAGTACATATCAACAAGAGCCTGAAAAGACAATGAACAAATGAAAGACAGTCGACTATCAACAAGATGCTACATAGTAAATTAAGAAGACACTCGACAATCCAGAATCGTACCTGTTCCGGCTGGCGCAAATGGTCGAATGGAACCACCCTCCTGGACCCCCGGGGATTATCCTTGTTGCCGGTGATTCCTCTCAGCCACTTCTCCACCGTGTCCTCATTAACATCCTCCGGGTGGATCCGAGTGGAATCCTCGAGTCCCGAGTACATCCACATCGGATGGTCACGAGCTTGGAGTGGTTGGATGCGTCGACTGAGGAAGACCTCCAGCAGATTCATACCAGTCACTCCGTCACGGACAAGCTGGACAACCCGCTCGACCAACACCTTTACCTGCGCCTTCTCCTCCGGGATCACTCTCAAGGAGGAGGGCTTCTCCACTAGAGCCATGGAAAAGGGGGGAAGTTCAGTCGACTGGCCCAGGGTCGGCTGGTCCTTGCAGTAGAACCAGGTCGACTGCCAGCCCCGGACCGAGTCGGGAAGGATCATAGCTAGGAAGGTACTTTTGTTCCTCATTTGAATTCCCAGACCCCCGCACATCCGTATCACATGCGTCCTCTCGTCACTCGGGTTGGCCTTCTTGACCGTTTGGGAGCGACATGTGAATATGTGCTTGAAGAGGCCCCAGTGTGGTCGACAACCCAAGAAGTTCTCGCACATGGACATGAAAGCAGCAAGGTACACGATGGTGTTTGGAGAGAAGTGGTGGAGTTGAGCCCCGAAGAAGTTCAAGAATCCGTGAAAGAAAGGGTGGGGAGGCAAAGAAAACCCGCGGTCGACATGGGTGGCAAGGAGAACGCACTCACCCTCCCGCGGCTGCGGCTCAGTCTCGTTCCCCGGGAGCCACGCCGATTCATGGGGGATCAGTCCCCCCTCAACCAGATCGTCGATGTCATCTTGGCTGATCGTCGAGCGGATCCAGTCGCCCCGGATCCAGCCAGGCGGCAGGCCGGACCTCGACGAGGATCCACCCCGGCTGGTCCTCTTCCCTTTCGCCTTCGCCGTCGCCTTCTTTGCACGCTCCAACGCCACCGTCTTCTCCTTCCCCATGGCAGCGAATCGAGTCCGAGCGGAGCTACGACGCCGAGAGCAGAAGCAGGCGCAGCGGAGAAATCTGAGGAAGAGGAAGGGGAATGAGGACGTACTGTTCAAAAGCCCTGGTCCGGTGCCTTATATAAGGACACTTCCGAGTGACTGACTTGTAGGCCCGGACGATCTTATCAAATCCCGCAATAGTCGCGCACGCGATACGTGGCAAAAAAGGTGGCGCGGGGATCGAGACGACCTGCCTAATCCGCCCCGATTACCATGGCCTCCCCCGCCCGGCGCGCTTACAAAAATTCGAATCCCGTGAAATCCGCAGATGGCAGAACAACCCGCCAGACGGAAGATTTTTTCCATATCAACACTCGAAACTTAACAACGAAAGTTCACTCGACAAAAGCAAGAATGGATCAAGGCGACTGAACAAGCATTTGAAGCCATCATGAAAGTTCATTCAACCTCTGGGCGAGATATTCTCAAAGCACAAAAGCTGAATCGGAGGGGTAATCAACTCCTTCTCCACTCGAACCCTGAACCATTCGGGGGCTAATGATGAAGCCATGTACCTAGGGTAGGGTCATGGACCTGACCTAGACATCCTCCCCTAGGACATCACCCTAAAGCCATGATCATTCAAAGAGTACCATCATCCACTCGACCACAGATGTTCCACTCGGAAGAATCAATGTCACTCGACCGTCACAGAAGTCACTTGACAGGCAGAAGAGCTAAAGCCACTCTGCATGAACAACGGTCGAGCATTTACTTTTAGGCTTAATTGTCATTTATATCACTTAAATACAGGCGTTACCAGTAACGTTCTCATCTTTATGTACCTTAAACCCTTTGTAACAGAGGACGAGAGGGGTTCGGCGAACTGTATATAAGCCACCCCCTCCTCAGGGACAAGGGTTCGCACCCCCTATAACTCACACGCATATAATCCAGTCGACCGCCTCCGGGCTCCGAGACGTAGGGCTGTTACTTCCTCCGAGAAGGGCCTAAACTCGTAAAACTCGCGTGTACAACTCCTCCATAGCTAGGATCTTGCCTCTACATCCTTACCCCCTAATCTACTGTCAGACTTAGAACCACGACAAGCGGTAAAATAGACCAGGGTATGCATGGAAACCAGGCGTAGGGGTCATAGTTGCTTGAACAGACAAGTTGTATCCGGCTAGTTGATACGTCTCCGACGTATCTATAATTTTTGATTGTTCCATGCTATATTATATTCTGTTTGACATTATTGGGCTTTATTATACACTTTTATATTATTTTTGGGACTAACCTATTAACTGGAGGCCCAACCCAGAATTGCTGTTTTTTTGCCTATTTTAGGGTTTCGCAGAAAAAGAATATCAAACGGAGTCCAAACGGAATGAAACCTTCGGGAACGTGATTTTCGGAATGAACATGATCCAGAGGACATGGACCCTATGCCAAGACATTAACTGTAACATCCCAAATTTTCAATTTGGAATGTTATACATAGATCATTCATGGGTGTGTAGATAGGATCCTCCTAGGTTCTCGTCTTTTGTTCCCTGCGAGGAATCAAGAAGTACCCCATGGGGGCGTGTAAAGAGTTTGCAATGTCTTTTGTAGATATTATCATAATTATGATAGCCTTGTGAGTGCAAGTCCTATTTAGGCTCGGTCTTCCCTTTCCAATCTCGCGACAGCTTGTTGCTCTACGCTGACAGGTCCCGGTCCCTAGGCAAGCTTCAGCCGTCGCTGGTATGCCAGGTCGCGTGCCGTGGTCAAGGCCAGGAGGTGAGCGGCCCGAGGTCTAGTAAGAGCTCCTGAGGCACGATGCTTAGGGGGTCCCCTTTAGCGCTCAAGCAGCCGTGGCAAGATAAGAAAGGGAGGCGATGTTGCCGCAACAGGGCTGCGGCGAGCGTGTCCCCTAGGTTCCAACGATTAGTTGATCTAAACTCGTGACTTATCTTGGCGGTCCGGGGTCAATTCTTCGTGATGCGCCAGACCTGTGCGCGAACATCCACAGTGTAGCTAGGTTAGGCCCATACGAGCCTTCCCCTTTCCTATGCTCTCCTTTGTGCTCTACGTCCTCAGGTCCCGGCCCTCGAGCGAGCTCAGCCGCCGCTGGTATGCCAGGTCGCGTGCCGTGGTCAAGGCCAGGGGGTGAGGGCTGGAGAGCCAGTAAGAGCTCCTGAGTCGCGATGCTCAGGAGCCCCCCTTTTAACGTGCAAGCGGATTACTTGGAAGAGGTGGGAGCTCACTGTGCCGCCTGGTGTTATCCTCGTGAGATTCCTGCAAGCAAACACAAGGAAGAACACAATCTGCCGTTATGGTTACCAGCCTGCCGCTGGTTTCTCCGCGAGGGGGTGAAGGCACTGAGGGCCCGGTGAGGTGACGTGCGCGGGCGTGCCGCGAGCCAGAGCTTGACTGCTCAGGTTTTTCGACGTGGCAGGGACGGACCCGTGCACCAGTGCCGTGCTGACGTGAGGAGGCCCCGTGGGAGGCGACGATTGATCAGGTAGTAATCATAGGTAGATTAAACATGAGAGTAGCAGGCTTAAGTAAGTGCATGGGAGATATGTGCCACTGGGTCAGGCCCGGGCGGCTTGGGGATGATGCTGCCCGAGGGGCGCTCCCAACAAGGTAAGCTAAAGACATAAAAAGGGATACATGCCACAGGGACGGACCCACGCGGCCTGGGAATGATGCAGCCCGAGGGGTGCTACCAGCTAAATGAACTTGGAAAATGTCACTCGTTATGTTGACGAAGGAGAGTTGGGGCAGCTGAAGGTGCGCAACGAAGGGGTTGCTCCTCATGAGCCACCGGGGCCCTGAGCCTCAAGAGGCTCTGGGGGCACAGGTGGTCCCTTGAGGACCGTCTCCATCTCCATCAGGACGGCGTGGTGCCTGGCCTCCTGAGCCGCTAGGATGCGCCGCAAGTTGCGCTGGTAGGCGGACGAGATGCTTGGTAGGCCGAAGGGCATGCGAATGTAGCTGTGCGGTGGGCCCTCGCAGCGTCCCACGCGCGAAGGCCAGAAAAGCTCCTGAGAAGCGGCCCTGTTGAGCCCTGGAACATCGATGCAGACGCGCAGCCCGGCATCCTCGCCTAGATGGGAAGCTGCGCCTCGTGAGCGGCGGTCGCCGCGCATGGCCCTTGCGTCTTGCAATTCGTGGGTGGTCTTGCTGATGAACTCCTGAACGGTGGGTGATCCTTGCCCTGTGCCCTGCTGAGGGAAACGTGTCGTGAACCACGCCTCCAAGTGGTGCCCAAGCGCCTCCCTCATGATGTGGGCAAGGTCTAAGGCCATCCAGAAGAAAGCCCCCGAGCCCTGCCCGAGAAGGGCGCCGGGCGCCCCTTCCTATGCGATGGAGGGAGGCGCCCCGGGAGCGGGCGTTGATCCTGACGAGGCTCCGACTGTGATGCCACCCTCCTAAGGTCCTGCACGGCGCTGCTGCTTCTTCTTCTTGGGAATGACCTCAGGAGGTCCCTCGCCCTTGCTGTCAGGGTTGTTGATTGCTGCAGCTTGGAAGGCACGCTCGAGAGAGCACACCGCGTCTCTTTATTCACATGGGACCGTGATGCTCCCGCTGCTTCCCGGCATCTTGAGGACATTGTAGCCGTGATGGGTCACCACCATGAACTTGGCCAGGGCTGGATACCCGAGGATGGCATTGTACGGCAGACGGATGTGCGCGACATCGAAGTCGATGAGCTCGGTGTGGTAGTTCTTGCGTTCCCCGAAGGTGACAGGGAGGCGCACCTGCCCTATCGGTGTGGTGGAACCGTCGGTCACTCCTGAGAAAGGCTTGGTAGGCTGAAGCTGGTCATATGGCACTTGTAGGTTGTCGAACGTGTCGACGGATAGGACGTTGAGCCCTGCGCCGCCGTCGATGAGGGTCTTGGTAACTTGCACGTTGCTGATGACTGGGGAGCAAAGCATTGGGAGGGCGCCAGCGGTAGCTGCGCACTTGAGCTGATCTGTCGAGTTGAACATGATGGGGCACTGGGACCATCTGAGCGGGCGTGAGGCTTCGAGCTTGGGGAAGACTGCATTCACTTCACGAGCAAACTGTTTGAAGATGCGCTGCGAGGCTGGGCCCTGGGCTCCGCCCAAGATGCAGGCGATGGCACGCGGTTCCTGGAAGCCCCTAGTCCCCTCGTCTTGATTGTGTTTGCCATTCCTTCTTGGCGGCGGCGGCAGCGGAGGGAGTCCGTCGTTGCCTTGAGGACGATCCTCACAAGGCTGATCCCTCCAGGCGCACTCGCGAGGCTGATCCTGCCAGCGGTCCTCACGAGGCCGGTCGCGCCACTCCTGGCGCGGGCCACGGTCGTCCCAGCGTCCGCCACCATGTCCTCCTCCTCGGCCGTAGCCCCGGTCCTCGCGCTCGGGGCGTCGACCGAAGCGTCCTTCATGAATGGCTCTGAGCTCTTGACAGTCGCTGGTGTTGTGGGTATTCAGGTTGTGGAAGGCGCAGAACGGACGACTGCTCTTGGATGACTCTGGTTGGTCTCTGCCACGCTTGGTGTCTGGTTCTGCTGCGAGCACGGCTACTCCCTTGCGCTTCACGTCCTTGGCCTTGGCTTTCTTCTCCTCCGGGTCTGCGGCTGGGAGCTCGAGGTGGGAGAGGCGCCCTTCCTCAGCTCTTGCGCATTTGGTCGCCAGGTTGAACAACTCCAGGGACGTGCACAACTCCTCGTGGATAGCTAGCTCTTCCTTCATATTGACGTCGTGGACGCCATCAGAGAACGCAGAGATGATGGCCTCGTCCGTCACCTTGGGGATCTTGAGGCGGACGTTGTTGAAGCGCTGGATGTACTTCTGGAGGGTCTCTCCCGGTTGCTGCCTGACGCGGCGCAGGTCACCCGCAGTTGGCGAGCGGTCACGAGTGCCCTGGAAGTTGGCGACGAAGCGGTTGCGCATCTCGTCCCAGGAGGAGATCGAGCCCGGTGGCAGGTTCAGGAGCCAGGAGCGGGCGCCATCCTTGAGAGCCATGAGAAACCAGTTCGCCATAACTTTCTCGTCGCCATTGGCCGCTTCGATGCTCAGCTCATAGAGCTGCAAGAACTCCGCGGGGTCGGGGGTGCCGTCGTAGCGAGGAGGCAGATCCGGCTTGAACTTGCCCGGCCAGGCGACGCTATGCAGCTCGGGGGTGAAAGCGCGTCAGCCGGCTGTGGTCACCGGGGCCTGCCTTGGGGGTGGAGCTTGGTCTTGATGGGGTCCGCGCCTTGCCGCTACAGGTGGCGCGCGGTCTTGCCGCCGCAGCCGGTCCTGGCGCGATGGCGCCAGGAGCGGTGGAGCGTTTTTTGCGGTCGAGGGACTTCTTGACAGCTTCTTTCTTCACGCGCGGGCGCGGGACGCGGTGGGTCGCGTCGTGGAGCCGCCCGCCTTGGCTCTAGGGCGCCATCTTGGGGCAGAGGTGGTGGAGGTGCTCCATGAGCTACATTGCTAGTAGCTGGTGGAGGGCGAGGCGGAGAGAGGGACGGCGCACGGGAGCCTCCTGCGGTGCAGACAAGCTCGGCTATGCGGTCGAGCCAGTCCTCATAGAGGTCGTCGACCGGTCGGTAGCGCAGGAGCTCGTGTGCTATGAGGAGCGTGGCCCGTGCATCCATGGGAGGGTGACATGTATGGGAAGAAGAACCGGCCGGGGTCAGCGATGGAGTGGCGGTGCGGCCGTCCCACCGCACCGAGGGGTGCAGCAAGGATGTTTGCTGCTCGTTCCCCGCCGATCCAGTGGCAACGTTGGTGGCAGGCAACGGGGAACGACGAGGTGGCCCACCGATGGGAGCCGTCTGAGTGACGCGGGCGACAAGGGCAGCTCGGCGCTCAACATGAGCACGGCGTGCGTCCGCCATGGAGACGACGGGGCAACGAGGCGCGGAGCGATGGAAGGAAGCTTCGGCACACCCCTACCTGGTGCGCCAAATGTCGGATCACAGGTTCTGGCAAAACCCTTGAGGTTTGAACACTGGGGTGCGCGTGAAGGTTTTCTCCCTATCGATCCACGCCCTAGCTCTCTAAGATCTCGCGGACGAACTCGACGAACTTGCAACACAAAGACACAAGATTTATACTGGTTCGGGCCACTGTTGTGGTGTGATACCCTACTCCAGTGTGGTGGTGGTGGATTGCCTCTTGGGCTGATGATGAACAGTACAAGGGGAAGAACAACCTCCTGAGGTTGAGGTGTTGTTGTGCTTGGTGAACTTGTGTGCGTGAGATGCCTCTGAATGAGTTCTCCCTCTCCTCTTTTTGTGCCCCCTTTCTACTGTGGTGGCTAGTTATACATATATAGGCCCTGGTCCTCTCCCCAAATATTGAGTGGGAAGGGAGCCAACAACGGCCAATTTGAAAGGGGACACTAGTACAGCTTATCCTGACAAAGGTAGTCTTCGCCTGCAAAAGGCTCTGGTGGTGACGCCATCTTGGGCTCCATGGTGACCTCCGTCGTGCCGTCCTGCTCGTCTTGGTCTCGTTGCATCAATATGGAAATCTTTCCTTAATGCCTCGGTACTCCACGCATGCGCTTGCCCCCTTGGCACCAAAGAGGAAGCAAGGACACTGCGTGCACTGGCGCCCGCCTGGTCTCGATCATCATGGCTCACGTCACGAGGACCTCACGAGGTTTGCCTTGCCCTTGATCTCTCCGCCCCTCGTGATCCTGCCTAGCGAGGCTGCTCCTGAGGTCTTGCATCGTCCGCCTCACGAGGCTTGGCCCGTCGCGAGGGTCTTGAATACCTCGTCTATGAAGACGGACCGTACGGGCCTGCTAGCTCAGCCACGTCGTGGGCCACAGGCAGGCAAGTCTGGGGACCCCGTTGCCAGAACGCCGACATCCTTATATCATGCTAAATGTTCATTATTCATGCTAGAATTGTATTAACCGGAAACTTAGTACATGTGTGAATACATAGACAAACAGAGTGTCCCTAGTATGCCTCTACTTGACTAGCTCGTTAATCAAAGATGGTTAAGTTTCCTAACCATAGACATGTGTTGTCACTTGATGAACGGGATCACATCATTAGAGAATGATGTGATGGACATGACCCATCAGTTGGCTTAGCATAAATGATCGTTTATTTTTATTTCTATTGCTTTCATCATGACTTATACATGTTCCCTTGACTATGAGATTATGCAACTCCCGAATACCGGAGGAACACCTTGTGTGCTATCAAATGTCACAGTGTAGCTGGGTGATTATAAAGATGCTCTACAGGTGTCTCTGATGGTGTTTGTTGAGATGGCATAGATCGAGTTAGGATTTGTCACTCTGTGTATCGTAGAGGTATCTCTGCGCCCTCTTGGTAATGCTCATCACTATAAGCCTTGCAAGCAATGTGACTAATGAGTTAGTTGCAGGATGATGCATTACGGAATGAGTAAATAGACTTGTCGGTAATGAGATTGAACTAGGTATGATGATACCGACGATCGAATCTCGGGCAAGTAACATACCGATGACAAAGGGAACAATGTATGTTGTTATTCGGTTTGACCGATAAAGATCTTCGTAGAATATGTAGGAGCCAATATGAGCATCCAGGTTCCGCTATTGGCTATTAACCGGAGACGTGTCTCGGTCATGTCAACATAGTTCTCGAACCCGTAGAGTCCGCACGCTTAACTTTCGATGACGATTTGTATTATGAGTTATGTGATTTGGTGTACCGAAGTTTGTTCGGAGTCCTGGATGAGATCACGGACATGACGAGGAGTCTCGAAATGGTCGAGAGGTAAAGATTCATATATTGGAACGCTATATTCGGACACCGAAAGTGTTCCGCGTGATATCGGGTCACCGGAAGGGGATCCGGGCAAACCCCGGCAAAGATATGGGCTTAATGGGCCAAGTAAGGGAACACACCTGCCCACAAGGGGCTGGTTCGCCCCTATAGGTCCAGACATTTGGGGATAAAGGAAAAGGAGAGGAGGAAAAGGAAAGTATGAAGTAGGACTCCTACTTCCTTCCCCCCCCTCGTTCCTTTCCCCCTTGTCCAAATATGGTAAGGGGCGAATTGGACTAGGGGCCCAAGTAGGATTCCTCCTACTTGGGCGCGTCCTAGGCTGCCTCCCTCCCTCTCCCTCCTTTATATACCTGGGGAGGGCACCCCTAGAACACACTCCAAGATTTGTCTTAGCTGTGTGTGGTGCCCCCCTCCACAGTTACACACCTCGGTCATATCGTCGTAGTGCTTAGGCAAAGCCCTACGCCGGTAACTTCATCATCACCGTCTCCACGCCGTCGTGCTGACGGAACTCTCCTTCGGCCTCAACTGGATCAAGAGCCCGAGGGACATCATCGAGCTAAACGTGTGCAAAACTCGGAGGTGCCATACGTTCGATACTTGGATCGGTTGGATCGCGGAGACGTTCGACTACATCAACCGCGTTACTAAACGCTTCCGCTTTCGGTCTACGAGGGTATGTGGACACACTCTCCCCGTTCGTTGCTATGCTTATCCTAGATAGATCGGGTGTGATAAGCTCTAAGTTCACATACAACGGGTGCAAGCCAGTTTTGCACATGCCGAATACTCGGGTTAAACTTGATGAGCCTAGCATATGCAGATATGGCCTCGGAACACTGAGACCGAAAGGTCAAATGTGAATCATATAGTAGATATGATCAACATAGTGATGTTCACCATTCAAAACTACTCCATCTCACGTGATGATTGGACATGGTTTAGTTGATATGGATCATGTGATCATTCAGATGAGAGGGATGCCTATCTAAGTGGGAGTTCTTAAGTAATATGATTAATTCAACTTTAATTTATCATGAACTTAGTCATGATAGTATTTGCAAATTATGTTGTAGATCAATAGCTCGCGTTATAGCTCCCCGTTTATTTTTGATGTGTTCCTAGAGAAAAATAAAGTTGAAAGATGATAGTAGCAATGATGCGGACTGGGTCCGTGATTTGAGGACTATCCCCATTGCTGCACAGAAGAATTATGTCCTGGATGCACCGCTAGGTGATGGACCTATTGCAGGAGCAGATGCAGATGTTATGAACGTTTGGAAAGCTCGGTATGATGACTACTTGATAGTTTAGTGCACCATGCTTTACAGCTTAGAACTGGGACTTCAAAAACATTTTGAAAGCGACAGAGCATATAAGATGTTCCAAGTGCTGAAATTGGTATCTCAGACTCATGCCCGAGTCGAGAGGTATGAGACCTCTGACAAGTATTTTGCCTAACAAGATGGAGGAGAATAGCTCAACCAGTGAGCATGTGCTCAGAATGTATGAGTACTACAATCGCTTGAATCAAGTGGGATTTAATCTTCCAAATAAGATAGTGATTGACAGAGTTCTCTAGTCACTATCAGCAAGTTACTGGAACTTTGTGATGAACAATAATATGCAAGGGATGACGAAAATGACTCCCGAGCTCTTCGCAATGATACAATCAGCCAAGGTAGAAATCAAGAAAGAGCATCAAGTCTTGATGGTTAAAAAGGCCACTAGTTTCAAGAAAAGGGGCAAAGGAAAAATAAAGGGAACTTCAAGAAATAATGGCAAGCAAGTTGCCACTCCCGTGACGAAACCCAAAGCTAGACCTAAGCCTAAAACTAAGTGCTTCGACTGCAAAGGGAATGGTCACTGGAAGCGGAACCACCCCAAATACTTTGTGGTAAGAAGGATGGAAAAGTGAACAAAGGTATATTTGATATACATGTTATTCATGTGTATTTTACTAGTGTTTATAGCAACCCCTCGGTATTTGATACTGGTCTAGTTGCTAAGAGTAGTAACTTGAAACAAGAGTTGCAAAATAAACAAAGACTAGTTAAAGGCGAGGTGACGATGTGTGTTGGAAATGATTCCAAGGATGATAAGATCACCATCGCACACTCCCTTTACCTTCGGGATTAGTGTTGAACCTAAAATAAATGTTATTTGGTGTTTGCGTTGAGCATGAATATGATTGGATCATGTTTATTACAATACGGTTATTCATTTAAGTCAAAGAATAATTGTTGTTCTATTTACATGAATAAAACCTTCTATGGTCATAAACTCAAAATAAATGGTTTATTGAATAGTGATACACATATTCATAATATTGATGCCAAAAGATGCAAAGTTGATAATTCTAGTGCAACATATTTGTGGCACTGTCGTTTAGGTCATATTGCTGTAAAGCGCATGAAGAAACTCCATGTTGATGGGTTTTTGGAATCACTTGATTATGAATCACTTGATGCTTGCGAACAATGCCTCATGGGCAAGATGACTAAAACTCTGTTCTCTGGAACAATGGGGCGAGCCACTAACTTATCAGAAATAATACATACCGATGTATGCGGTCCGATGAGTGTTAAGGCTCGCGGCGGGTATCATTATTTTCTCACCTTCACAGATGATTTGAGCAGATATGGGTATATCTACTTGATGAAACACAAGTCTGAAACATTTGAAAAGTTCAAAGAATTTTAGAGTGAAGTAGAGAATCATCGTAACAAGAAAATAAAGTTTCCATGATCTGATCGCAGAGGCGAATATTTGAGTTATGAGTTTGGCCTTCAATTAAAACAATGTGGAATAGTTTCACAAACTCATGCCACCTGGAACACCATAGCATAATGGTGTGTCCGAACATCATAACCGTACTTTATTAGATATGGTGTGATCTATGATGTCTCTTACCGAATTACTACTATCGTTTTGGGGTTATGCATAGATAGCTGCATTCACGTTAAACAGGGCACCATCTAAATCCGTTGAGATGACACCATATGAATTGTGGTTTGGCAAGAAACCTAAGTTGTCGCTTCTTAAAGTTTGGGGTTGCGATGCTTATGTGAAAAAGTTTCAACCTGATAAGCTTGAACCCAAATCGGAGAAATGTGTCTTCATAGGATACCCAAAGGAGACTGTTGGGTACACCTTCTATCACAGATCCGAAGGCAAGTTATCTGTTGCTAAGAATGGATCCTTTCTAGAGAAGGAGTTTCTCTCGAAAGAAGTGAGTGGGAGGAAAGTAGAACTTGATGATGTAGTTGTACCTTCTCCTGAATTGGAAAATGGTTCATCACAGAAATCAGTTCCAGTGATGCCTACACCAATTAGTGAGGAAGTTAATGATGATGATCATGAAACTTCAGATCAAGTAACTACCGAACCTCGTAGGTCAAGCAGAGTACGTTACGCACCAGAGTGGTACGGTAATCCTATTCTGGGAGCCATGTTACTCGACCATGAAGAACCTACGAACTATGAGAAAGCGACGATGAGCCCAGATTCCGTGAAATGGCTTCAGGCCATGAAATCTGAGATGGGATCCATGTATGAGAACAAAGTATGGATTTTGATTGACTTGCCCGATGATCGGCGAGCCATTGATAATAAATGGATCTTCAAGAGGAACACGAACGCTGATAGTAGTGTTACTATCTACAGAGATCGACTTGTCAAAAAGGGTTTTTACAAGTTCAAGATGTTGACTACGATGAGATTTTCTCACTCATATCGATGCTTAAAGTCTGTCCGAATCATGTTAGCAATTGCCACATTTTATGAAATTTGGCAAATGGATGTCAAAACTGCATTCCTTTATGGATATCTTAAAGAAGAATCCTATATGATGCAACCAGAAGGTTTTGTCAATCCTTAAGGTGCTACCAAAATGTGCAAGCTCCAGCGATCCATCTATGGACTAGTGCAAGCATCTTGGAGTTGGAATTTATGCTTTGATAAGTTGATCAAAGCATATAGTTTTATACAGACTTGCGGTGAAGCCTGTATTTACAAGAAAGTGGGTGGGAGCACTACAGCCTTTCTGATAAGTATATGTGAATGACATATTTTTGATCAGAAATAATGTAGAATTTTCTAGAAATCATAAAGGAGTATTTGAAAGGAGTTTTTCAAAGAAAGACCTCAGTGAAGCTGCTTACATATTGAGCACCAAGATCTATAGAGATAGATCAAGACGCTTGATAAAAAATTTCAATGAGTACATACCTTGACAAGTTTTTGAAGTAGTTCAAAATGGAACATTCAAAGAAGGAGTTCTTGCCTGTGTTGCAAGGTATGAAGTTGAGTAAAGATTCAAAACCCGACCACGGAAGAAAATAGAAAGAGAATGAAAAGCCATTCCCTATGCCTCAATCATAGGTTCTATAAAGTATGCTATGCTGTGTACCAGACCTATTATGTACCTCACCATGAGTTTGTAAAGAGGGTACAATAGTGATCCAGGAGTGGATCACTGGACATCGGTCAAAATTATCCTTAGAATAGTGAAATGTTTCTCGGTTATGAATGTGACAAAGAGTTCGTCATAAAGAGTTACATCGATGCAAGCTTTGACACCGATGTGGATGACTCTAAGTCTCGATCTAGATACATATTGAAAGTGGGAGAAATTAGCTAGAGTAGCTCCGTGCAGAGCATTGTAGACATAGAAAATTGCAAAATACATACGGATCTGAATGTGGCAGACCGTTGACTAAACTTCTCTCGCAAGCAAAACATGATCACACCTTAGTACTCTTTGGGTGTTAATCACATGGCATGTGAACTATATTATTGACTCTAGTAAACCCGTTGGGTATTGGTTACATAGTGATGTGAACTATAGAGTGTTAAATCACATGACGATGTGTACTATTGGTGTTAAATCACATGGCGATGTGAACTAGATTATTGACTCTAGTGCAAGCGGGAGACTAAAGGAAATATGCCCTGGAGGCAATAGTATAGTTGTTATTTATATTTCCTTATATCATGATAAATTTTTATTATTCATGCTAGAATTGTATTAACCGAAAAATTAGTGCATGTGTGAATACATAGACAAACAGGGTGTCCCTAGTATGCCTCTACTTGACTAGCTCGTTAATCAAAGATGGTTAAGTTTCCTAACCATAGACATGTGTTGTTATTTGATGAACGGGATCACATCATTAGAGAATGATGCGATGGACATGACCCATCCGTTAGCTTAGCATCGTTTAGTTTTATTGCTATTGCTTTCAGCATGACTTATACATGTTCCTCTGACTATGAGATTATGCAACTCCCGAATACCAGAGGAACACCTTGTGTGCTATCAAATGTCACAACGTAACTGGGTGATTATAAATATGCTCTATAGGTGTCTCTGATGGTGTTTGTTGAGTTGGCATAGATCGAGTTAGGATTTGTCACTTCGTGTTTCGTAGAGGTATCTCGGGCCCTCTCGGTAATGCTCATCACTATAAGCCTTGCAAGCAATGTGACTGATGAGTTAGTTGCAGGATGATGCATTACAGAACGAGTAAAGAGACTTGTCGGTAACGAGATTGAACTAGGTATGATGATACCGACGATCGAATCTTGGGCAAGTAACATACCGATGACAAAGGGAACAACGTATGTTATTATGCGGTTTGACCGATAAAGATCTTCGTAGAATATGTAGGATCCAATATTCGCATCCAAGTTCCGCTATTGGTTATTGACCGGAGATGTGTCTCGGTCATGTCTACATAGTTCTCGAACCCGTAGGGTCCGCACGCTTAACATTCGATGACGATTTGTATTATGAGTTATGTGATTTGGTGTACGAAGTTTGTTCGGATTCCCGGATGAGATCACGAACATGACGAGGAGTCTTGAAATGGTCGAGAGGTAAAGATTCATATATTGGAAGGCTATATTCGGACACCGGAAGTGTTCCGGGTGATACCGGGTCACCGGAAGGGGTTCCGGGCAAACCCCGGCAAAGATATGGGCTTAATGGGCCAAGTAAGGGAACACACCAACCCACAAGGGGCTGGTGCGCCCCCTTTAGGGCCAGCCACGTGGGGATAAAGGAAAAGGAAAGTATGAAGTAGGACTCCTACTTCCTTCCCCTCCCCCCTCCTTCCTTTCCCCCTTGTCCAAATATGGTAAGGGGGCCGAATTGGACTCGGAGCCCAAGTAAGATTCCTCCTACTTGGGCGCGCCCTAGGCTGCCTCCCTCACTCTCCCGCCTTTATATATGTGTGGAGGGCACCCCTAGAACACACTCCAAGATTTGTCTTAGCCGTGTGCGGTGCCCCCCTCCACAGTTATACACCTCGGTCATATCGTCGTAGTGCTTAGGCGAAGCCCTACGCCGATAACTTCATCATCAACGTCGCCACGCCATCATGCTGACGAAACTCTCCTTCGGCCTCAACTGGATCAAGAGCCCGAGGGACGTCATCGAGCTGAACGTGTGCAGAACTCAGAAGTGCTGTACGTTCGGTACTTGGATCAGTTGGATCGCGAAGACGTTCGACTACATCAACCGCGTTACTAAACGCTTCCGATTTCGGTCTACGAGGGTATGTGTACACACTCTCCCGCTTGTTTCTATGCTTCTCCTAGATAGATCTTGCGTGATCGTAGGATTTTTTTTTGAAATACTTCGTTCCCCAACAGTTTTTTGTGTTTACCCCATCAGCTAGAATAAACCAAGCGAATATCTTATGTTTCGTGGTGTTGTGTGATTTCCAAATCCATTTGAACGAAGCGTCGACATCTACCTCTCTAAATAAAATTGATAGTACTTGGTAGATGAGTATTTGGGTCCCCACACCCACGTCCATAGATCATTGTGCTCGACGGAATTTTTTTTGGGTGGCTATCTAGGGGTTTCGTAGTATTTGAGAATTTATAGAAGTGGAATTACGTCAAACGAAGCTAGGTTGGACCCACAAGGTAACACGACACGCCTACCCCCCCCTAGGGCACGCCCTATTGCCTTGTTGTCTCCTTGTTTGTCCTCTGGTCTCCTCCCAAAGCTTCTAGGGTCTCTTTTGTCCAGAAAAAATCATCATAAGGTTTCGTACTGTTTGGACTCCGTTTGGTACTTATTTTCTGGAATACCAAAAACAAGCAGAAAATAGCAACTGGCACTGGGTCAATAGGATAGTTGTAAAAAATGATGTGATATAGTATATAGTTACATATGAAGCATCCAAGATTGATAATATAATAGCATGAAACAATCAAATATCATAGATACGTTGGAGACGTATCATTCGTACCGCACGCGAAGGGACCACTGGACCTGCTTGTCGAAGTCCTCATCCCACATGAGGCTGCTGCGATCGTGCTAGCCAGTCCATGTGTCCTGCCCGCATGCATCCAGGCGGCTGGGACGCGGAGCGGCTTGTTCATGTGGTGGCTTTCGATACCGAACAAGGTGCCTTAACCACGCAAGCTGGGCACCGTGTGTACACCTAGCTCTACGGGGGTTGTGTCATCCGGCCAGCCACTATTCTATTCGAGCTGGCCCTGCGTGCTCGTCTAGGGCGCCGAACCGGCTATGCGGATAGTCGTTCAAATGGTTGTGCTACCATGGAGTTCCGCCCACCTTGTTGTTTTCCTAGCCGGTTGTTGGGAGGGCTGCTCAGCCGGTTATGGTGCCTGTGGAAGGCTCTTGCCTGGTGTCGGGACCCCGATCCTAAGTCACACTGATCTAGCATGTAACACCTCATATCACTTTGGGGCCTCACGCACGGTATTCCCACCGGTGCCACCTTACCTAGCACGGGACCATTTGTGCCTTTTGGCTCACGTATATGATTGTGTCGCTAGCATCCATATGACAGAGAACCCGAGCCAACATGACTAGTCGTAAACCCATGGTGGCACTAACTTACAGGGGCAGGCATACATGACCCAGCAACGAATGTGTCGATCGTCAACGTATGAACCCAAGTTTTAGCAAGCTACAAGGACATAAAGGAATAACACGTGACATTTCCCCGAAGGGACAGACATAGGAATGAAGAAGGACACATGCCGGCCAGCCTAAGTGTTCCAGAGTAGTAGGAAACTACCATGGCTCAGTGGAAGCACTAGGAGACATTTCCCCATAAGAGAGGCTACCAAGAATAAACAACTAGGTTGTCGGATCCCACACATAGCAAGCATTTCAATAACATACACACAATATGCTCGATATGTGCAAATACAACATGGCATCACAACAAAACTCTACGACTCAAACTATTTATTCAATAGGCTCCGAGGAGCCAGATATTACAAACAGGGGTCACTTGACCCAATATATAGAGCATACAAGCAACAGAAGCATAACATGTCTGAGTACAGACAACTACAAATGAAAAAGGCTGAGAAGCCTGACTATCTACAAGACCCTCCCAAAGGTACAAGATCGTAGCTGAGGTAACAGGCTAAACATCGAAGTCCACGCGAAACTACTAGTGAGACTGAAGTCTCTGCAAAAACATAACAAACATGAGTAGAAATGTACCCAGCAAGACTTACATCAGAACTAGCTACATATGCATCAGTATCAACAAAGGGGTGGTGGAGTTTAACTGCAGCAAGCCAGCTTTGACTCAGTGGCTATCCTATACTACGACTGCTGGTAACTCCTTTGAGGTGGCGCACATGAGTCCAGATAGTCACCATATCAATACACTACTATGGATCTGTTCCCGTCTCCCTACGAGAAGGCCATCCATAGCACTCACGCTTATCTTGCGCATTTTAGAGTATCCACTTTCACTTGTCTATGAACTGCATAAGCAACCAAGCAATCCTTTACCACGGACGTGGCTATTCGAATAGATGATGTTAACCCTGACTCAAAGCAACCCCTCCCCATCCCATCAGCAACGTTCCCTCTTGGAACACGTATCTACGTCCAGTCCGGACACAATGCCATGCCGTGTGTCACCCGGACACATGCGTCATGCATCACCTGCCCGCACACCTTACCGCAAATGTCTGCGTAACCGCAATGTAGGCTCTGATAAGCACATAGCTCAATTCATGTGAGCCGTATCACAAGACAATCCACCATGTTTTCCAACACTGCATCTCATCACCAATTTGACCAAAACGGGTCAAGACACTTAAGTTTCTTCATTAGGACATGTTCATTCCAATTCATCACCCAGATGGACCAGACCCGACACAACTCTAAGCATAGCGAGCGAGCAAGGAAGAGTGGTCACAACAAAGCTCAAGCAACTCCTAAGCATGCTAGGATGGTTTAGCTATTTGGTGACAATGACAAGTCATGCAAAGGAATGGGTTCAACTACCAAGAAAAGGTAACAGTTGAAATGTTATTGTCCTAATGCAATAAAACAGAGTAAGAGCAGAGAGTAGGATTGTATCGAAATGAACAAGGTTTTTTTTTGCCTGGCACTTCTGAAGATAGTATAGCTCTTCATCGGTGTCGTCGAACACATCGTCCGAACAACGTCTACTGAGAGGGGACAAACACTGGCAACATAGAAAGAACACAATCAATGCAATGTAACAATATGATGCATGATCATGACATGGCAACATGCTGTGATTTGAGCTAATGCAACTAACATCAATTTAAATGGAGTTGGTTTGAACAAAAGATTCAAATTCAAACCCCATATGTCGATATTCAAATGCCATCCATTTGATTTTCCCTAAACAGTAGTCATAAGTTGTTCTAACCTGCATGAAAATGGTACAAATGGATAGATTAGATTTTTCTGATCATTTTTCATATATAATTTATTTCATTTGGAGTTATATATTAATTTGTATGAATTTTGAAATAAATAAATCATTTCTGATTTATTTTAAATCCCAGAAAATATTTATTCATTAGCATGACGTATCAGTGACGTCACCAGGTCAACGGGTTGGTCCTGGTCAAACCTGACCAGTAGGGCCCACTGGTCAGTGACACAGAGTCGGCTAGAGAGGCTGACACATGGGACCCAGTCAATGCTGACGTGGCCAAGTCAAAGGTGACTGGCGGCCCCCCTAAGATTAGTACTAATATAATAGAGAAGTTAAACTAATTAATGTAGGAACTGGGGCCCACATGTCAGTGAGAGGGGGGGTTAATTAGTGCTAACAGTGCGGTTTAGCCGGCGACTAATCGCCGGCGCTAAGCAGTGCACGACGGCGATCACCAGCCGGCCGTTTCTAGCCATGGCTGGTCGCGCGGGTGGGTTCGGTGGAACGCCCGCAGTGCGGCACCTGGCGCGCGCGTGGCGACCACATGCCCTGCATACTGGCATGAGGAGGAAGACGACAAGGGAGGCTGTGTGGGCTGGGCCAGCGCAGTTGGGCCGGCTATGCACAGGGTCGGGCCACAGGTGAGTGTCCTCTCTTTTCATTCTTTCTTTCTGTTTTTTTGTTTTATTCTTCTGTTTGTTTTGATTTAGTAAAATTCCAAATCATTTTATATACTTCTGATAAATTTTGTGTGGACTAGATGGATTATTCCAGAGCCCCTCACAAATTTCTAGAATTATTGAACATATATTAAGTATATAACAAATATAAATACAATGCAAAAAATTATTGGATTAACTCAGATGCCCAAAATAAATATTTGTGAGCTCCTACAAATATTGGTTTGAATTTTACCTCTGACCAATATTTTCAGAGAAAAACAGGAACATTTTCTTGAACCTCTTTGATGAGATTTTAATGTTGATTATTTCTGAACTGAATTCTGAGGGTTTCAACTAATCTCAATTCAAAATTCATGAATTAAAATGATGATGACATGATGATAAAGCAAAGACAACAGGGACTAAGCTAGGGCTGTGACAACTCACCCCCGCTAAACAAGAATCTTGTCCCGAGATTCAAGACACGAGGTAAGAAGACTGAGGGTATACTAGATTCCACAATCTTCAAGATCCAAGTTTCCCTTCATAAGAACGTTGATTCGATCATCATCTTTGTCCCCACGTCTCGCTCTGAGAACTCCATCCAACATGACAACGAGAAGGAAGGGAAACTCTAGAAGAATCGATCTTCTCGAAGATCGAGAAACTGACGATCAACTCACGGAATGATACATGGAACACCTCTTGAACTGAGGCGTCCGAACATACATCGGGAAGGATGTGAGAAAAGATGGCAGGGGTTCAATTTAGTAGGCAACAATTCCACGCTTAAGAAGATGGTGGACAGGGTCAGAGTAGCGACGAGTTAATTGCCATGATCCCATAACGGGACACCTTGGGGGAGGTGACTCGTAGAATTATTCCCTTAAGTGGCAACAATAATTACTTTTGGTACAGAGATCATTGAAACTCTCTATACCAGCCTAAGGCAAATCAAAATTGATTGGTTGAAAGAGTTCGAAGGGATGGCATACTCATACTAGAATGGATGATGTGGACTTCCTTGTTGAAGACAACGCAATGGATGACTTTTGCTTATCACCAGAAATGGATGGGGCACATGGTACGGCAACTTTTGAAGATGATCCTGAACAACATTTACTCAGAGGGGCAGCCATGGTAGAATGGAACCATGGCGGGTGGAGGCTGGGAACAAAATACAAATGCTGGGAATGATTCTGGTAACTGGGGAAAAACTCAACAGTCGAGAGTGTTTCCACTGTTTGAATGGTTATAGTATCATCGAAGAAACTGAGAGCACAAGAATTCCTAAGGAACAACTTCTAGAATAAGTCGGATGAAATCCTCACGGAGAAGATGGTCTAATAGCTCAATCAAGATACTACAATGATAGATCTTCCGACTAGGTGTGTCGGCCAAAACATCAACCTTGTCGGGGCCTACATCATAGATCTTGGAAAAGTTCCAACCAACATATCTGCCTGAGATTCAGATCTGGTTGGTAACAGGATATTTCAGACAACATGTCTGGAAAAGGAAGTTTGCAACACAAACCGATGAGATGACATTGTGATATTCTCAGGAAATGGACTATGGTAGTAAGATCCAAAACATGAGCTGGTTTTCCTACACACGTGTGAACATGCTGTCCCAGACAAGCATGACCACATGGTAGTCTTACAACAAAACACTGCCGAGTTCTAGTTGGGAATCATCATCGAGGATAATGAAGTCCTTGCATAAGGCATGCTCTTAAGAAGGAACTTCTTCTCCTTGAACAACTCAATCAGTGGCTTGGTGTGCTAGGGAATACATATGGAATGGAGGTAGCTAATCTCACAAACCAATGTATACTTCGCACATGTATGACTGACTTGGGATGATTCCATAGGAAGCAACATTGACTTTCTCGAATTCACGATGGCAACTTGCATCAAATGCACATGAATTAGAGGAAGTCACTTCTTTGATCCGAACATATGCTTCATGAACGGAACACGAAGATAATGCTTACAAAAGTTTCCAACACTAGCTTGATGTTCAACATGAGTCATGGAGGAGATAAAATACCACTGATGGGCAACTCATCGTAATTTCCATATCACTGGAACTCCACCATTATGTCAACAAGGTGATAGCATTGGTCAGACCAAAAGCTGTAATGGTGTATGCTCGAGGGATCAACCACAAGTAAGACAACCTTACGAACATCGTTGGTTCTGATTTGATTTGACGATAGCCCATACGAAAATCAAAGATTTGGGTAAGACAATTGGTCCAACAACTGATCACGAGGATCAATCAATGAAGATATCATCTTTCTTCAACACACACACACACACACACACACACACAAGGATATCCCTTTGGGATGAACTGAGTCGGACAAGCTTTCATCTTCCAACTCTCCAAGTTGTCGGTTAGCTTAACCAACTAGCTCGGGGTATCCAACATAGATTTTTGGAGAAAGGGTGGTTTAGAGGAAAACCAACATGATCACGAACTCAACATAGCGGTCAGGGAATAACTTAGTAATACTTCTGAGAAGATAATCGGAAAATCACGAACCACCGATATGCTACAAAGCTCGATAACAATCTTGCTCTTCAGGCAAGATGATGTGATCAAAAGAGCAATGGTGTGACAAAATCCTAACTCATCGACCAAAGAGTGCACCAGGAAAAATGGACTAGGTAGCACGGTCAATCTTAGAATGATAACTCAACAACCAACACGCTAAGAATGAATTATTGTCCATTAACTACCAAGCAACGGAGTTGCTAGGAGTATTGATTTCACACATCACAATTCACTTGTCGGTATTCCGATTACAATAGCACGGGACCGAGGAATGAATAATGATGGTAAGAAGTATCACTGCACCAAGAATTCATAAGAGGTAGTGCAATTCTCATGACATTCTTGACATAAGACAATAATACTCCAAGGTAGAACAGAGCAAGAATAATAGGCATCGATGAACACGATCGCACACATACTCTTGACTATCAACTAATAGACGGATGTCAAAATACAACTAAAGAGAACAACTCAAAGGAACATATAATTTTCTGAGTCGTGGACGCATAGATTAGTATGTCGAACAAGTTCAACATATTTCTTCCGGATAACCCATGCAGAAGAGGAAGGACTGGCAGATTCATAATGCAGAATGGAGAACTCAACAAGAGCACTCTGGTTGTGATCTTTTGGTTCAAAAGAACTTCTGCCATAATGGTTCATGGTATTGGAAGAACGATATACCACAGACCTCGAGGACTAACGCAAGGGTTACTAATATCCTAAAGGAACTAGCAAACACTGTCAACATGAAGTAAGTAGGGTGAATCTCGGGTTCAAGAACCCATGAATGGAATACCTATTAACTAAATAGCATCAGAAGATGGTTTCGAGAATGGTGGCCAGAATCATCACACTGGGAACACAAAACATGGCTAGATTACTAGGTGATGCTTTAAGATACCTAGGGTCATAATAATAGCTCCAACATATATACTGAGGCAGTGGAGTGCCTCAACACACTGGTTAGTGTGGTTAATCTGGCCCAAAGGGACAGCGGGAATGGGAATAAGGGATTTTCAAATGCATCAGACTATTTAGAAACCTAGGGTGACTCAGACAGCATAACGGCTGTAAGTGCTCAAAAAGATTTGAGACATCCTGCAAAAGTGGTGGCATAACCACTCAACATCATAATATCAAGGTTCCGAGACCAACTGTTATCACATAGAGGTAGTAGAAACTGAATTGAGGCTTGAATCCATCAATCTTATAAGTTTACAGATTAGTAACATGTGATCCTGATAGAAAGAAGAGAAATCCTAGTTCCTTAACCCCGTAGGAAAGATAGGATGACTCAGATCAGAAGGGCATAAGGTAAAGGAGTAAAAAGAGCCTTACGTTCCCTTCCATAATCAATTCCCTTATATAACTAAAGCATTTCTAGACTCGACTTCGACCAGTTTGGCTTGGTATTCCCACAGGCAGTCGGGCTCTGATACCAAACCAGTCGGGACCCCGATCCTAAGTCACACCGATCTAGCATGTAACACCTCATATCACTTTGCGGCCTCACGCACGGTATTCCCACGGGTGCCTCCTTACCTGGCCCGGGACCGTTTGCACCTTTTGGCTCATGTATATGATTGTGTCGCTAGGATCCATATGACAGAGAACCCGAGTCGACATGACTAGTCGTAAACCCAAGGTGGCACTAACTTACAGGGACAGGCATACATGACCTAGCAACGAACGTGTCGATCATCAACATATGAACCCAAGTCGTAGCAAGATACAAGGACTTAAAGGAACAATGCATGACATTTCCCTGAAGGGAGAGACACAGGAACGAAGAAGGACACATGCTGGCCAGCCTAAGTGTTCCGGAGCAGTAGCAAGCTAACATGGCTCAGTGGAAGCACTAGGAGACATTTCCCCATAAGAAAGGCTACCAAGAATAAACAACTAGGTTGTCAGATCCCACACATACCAAGCATTTCAATAACATACACACAATATGCTCGATATGTGAAAATACAACATGGCATCACAACAAAACTCTACGACTCAAAGTATTTATTCAGTAGGCTCCAAAGAGCCAGATATTACAAACAGGGGTCACTTGACCCAACATACAGAGCATACAAGCAACAAAAGCATAACATATCTGAGTATAGACAACTACAAAATGAAAAAGGCTAAGAAGCCTGGCTATCTACAAGACCCTCCCAAGGGTACAAGATCGTAGCTGAGGTAACAGGCTAAACATCGAAGTCCACGCGAAACTACTAGTGAGACTGAAGTCTCTGCAAAAACATAACAAACATGAGTAGAAATGTACCCAGCAAGACTTACATCAGAACTAGCTACATATGCATCAGTATCAACAAAGGGGTGGTGGAGTTTAACTGCAGCAAGCCAGCTTTGACTCAGTGGCTATCCTATACTACGACTGCTGGTAACTCCTTTGAGGTGGCGCACATGAGTCCAGATAGTCACCATATCAATACACTACTATGGATCTGTTCCCGTCTCCCTACGAGAAGGCCATCCATAGCACTCACGCTTATCTTGCGCATTTTAGAGTATCCACTTTCACTTGTCTATGAACTGCATAAGCAACCAAGTAGTCCTTTACCGCGGACGCGGCTATTCGAATAGATGTTGTTAACCCTGACTCAAAGGAACCCGTTCCCGTCCCATCGGCAACGTTCCCTCTTGGAACACGTATCTACGTCCAGTCCGGACACTGTGCCATGCCGTGTGTCACCCAGACACACGCGTCATGCGTCACCTGCCCGCACACCTGACCGCAAATGTCCGTGTAACCGCAAGGTAGGCTCTGATAAGCACGAAACTCAATTCCTGTGAGCCGTAAAACAAGACAATCCACCATGTTTTCCAACACGACCTCTCATCACCAACTTGACCAAAACGTGTCAAGACACTTAAGTTTCTTCATTAGGACATGTTCATTCCAATTCATCACCCAGATGGATCAGACCCCAGACAACTCTAAGCATAGCAAGCGAGCCTGGAAGAGTGGTCACAACAAAGCTCAAGCAACTCCTAAGCATGCTAGGACGGTTTAGCTATTTGGTGACAATGACAGGTCATGCCAAGGAATGGGTTCAACTACCGAGAAAAGGTAATGGTTGAAATGTTATTGTCCTAATGCAATAAAAAAGAGCAAGAGCAGAGAGTAGGATTGTATCGAAATGAACAAGGGGGTTTTGCTTGCCTGGCACTTCTGAAGATAGTATAGCTCTTCATCGGTGTCATCGAACACATCATCGGAACAACGTCTACTGAGAGGGACAAACACCGGCAATAGAGAAAGAACACAGTCAATGCAATGTAACAATATGATGCATGATCATGACATGGCAACATGCTATGATTTGAGCTAATGCAACTAGCAGCAATTTAAATGGAGTTGGTTTGAACACAAGATTCAAATTCAAACCCCATATATGGATATGCAAATTCCATTCATTTTATTTTCCCTAAATAGTAGTCATAAGTTGTTCTAGCATGCATGAAAATGGTACAGATGGATAGATTGGATTTTTCTGATCATTTTTCATATTTAATTTATTTCATTTGGAGTTATAGATTAATTTCTATGAATTTTTGAAGTTTTAGATATTTTCTGAAATAAATAAATCATTTCCGATTTATTTTAAATACCAGAAAATATTTACTGTGTCAACATGATGTATCAATGACGTCACCATGTCAACGGGCTGGTCCTGGTCATACCTGACTAGTAGGGCCCACTGGTCAGTGACACAGAGTCGGCTATAGATGCTGACATGTGGGACCCGGTCAATGCTGACGTGGCCAAGTCAAAGGTGACAGGCGGGGCCCTCTGAGATTAGTACTAATCTAACAGAGAAGTTAAACTAATTAATTTAGGCACTGAGGCGCACATGTCAGTGAGAGCGGGGGGTAATTAGTGCTAACAGTGGGGTTTAGCCGGTGACTAATCACCGGCGCTAAGCAGTGCACGACTGCGATCAACGGCCGACCGTTTCCGGCCACGGCTGGTTGCACGGGTGGGTTCACTGAAATGCCCGCAGTGCGGCACATCCAGCAATGGTCGTTGCAGCCGCCGACGTGGGGTGTAGCGACGGCAGTGTTGCGGTGGTGCGCGGGCGCGGAGCTGCGGGTAGCTAGCGACCCAATGGAGCAGTGGGGCAGCATCAGTAGAGCACCCAGAGCACGGTGGTTAGCTGTGTATGGCGGAATGAGCTCGGCATCAAGCCGAGCATCGGCCATGGCTGATGGAGGCGCTCGGTGCTCGCGGGGACGACGGTTACGGCACGAAATCGAGCGAGAGGACGGAGGGAAACAAAGAGAAGCTCACGACAGGCCTGCAGGGGTGGTCAGCGAGCTAGGGGAGGCACAGACGATGACGTAGTGGCGATGGTGATCTCGGGTGCCGGAGGGTGAACAATACGACGCCGAGGACAAAGCAGAGCTTCCTGGCTCACTTGGCGCGGTGAGGAGGAAGAGTAGGTCGAGGCGAAGCTCTGGGATGCGTTGGGGAGGTGAAGCAGTGGCTGTGGCCGCAGCAGTGCATGATGGCGCTCTCAGACACACTCGGGTCCGAGCGAGCGAGAGAGAGCAGAGGAGGAGGAAGAGAGAGTTGCGAGGGAAACAGGGGGAGAAGGCCCCGGGCGTCTCCGTGGCGCGTCCAGAAGAGCCGGGGCGTCGCGGTGGAAGCAGGAACTGGCGCGCGCGGCGACCACGTGCCCTGCCTACTAGCGTGAGGAGGAAGACGACATGGGAGGTTGTGTGGGCTGGGCTAACGCAGCTGGGCCGGCTGTGCACAGGGTCGGGCTACAGGTGAGTGTCCTGTCTTTTCATTCGTTTCTTTTTGTTTCTTTTTGTTTTTTTCTTCTGTTTGTTTTGATTTATTAAAATACCAAATCATTTTATATACTTCTGATAAATTTTGTATGGACTAGATGGATTATTCCAGAGCCCCTCACAAATTTCCAGAATTATTGGACATATATTAAGTATCGAAATATGTATATGGCAACCGTGCGGCAGATTGCGAAACTGCCACACGGTTGCCATATACATATTTCGTAAATTTACGCATCCAACGCCATCAATTCTCTCTCGATTTCCTACCTCCCAATTTCTTTCCTTTCCCTCATGTCCTCCCGATTTCTTTCCTTTCCCTCACGTCCTCCCCCGTTTTCTTTCCTTTCCCGCATGTCCTCCCCGATTTTATCGGGCACACCCGCTCCTGCCTTCCTAATTTTCGTAATGGTCATTTATGGCCCCACTTGCCTTCTTGATTTTCAGCAAAAATAATGCTTGGACTAGGATGTTGGAAATATGCCCTAGAGGCAATAATAAATTGGTTATTATTATATTTCCTTGTTCATGATAATCGTTTATTATCCATGCTAGAATTGTATTGATAGGAAACTCAGATACATGTGTGGATACATAGACAACACCATGTCCCTAGTAAGCCTCTAGTTGACTAGCTCGTTGATCAATAGATGGTTACGGTTTCCTGACCATGGACATTGGATGTCGTTGATAACGGGATCACATCATTAGGAGAATGATGTGATGCACAAGACCAAATCCTAAGCCTAGCACAAGATCATGTAGTTCGTATGCTAAAGCTTTTCTAATGTCAAGTATCATTTCCTTATACCATGAGATTGTGCAACTCCCGGATACCGTAGGAGTGCTTTGGGTGTGCTAAACGTCACAACGTAACTGGGTGGCTATAAAGGTACACTACAGGTATCTCCGAAAGTGTCTGTTGGGTTGGCACGAATCGAGACTGGGATTTGTCACTCCGTGTAAACGGAGAGGTATCTCTGGGCCCACTCGGTAGGACATCATCATAATGTGCACAATGTGATCAAGGAGTTTATCACGGGATTATGTGTTACGGAACGAGTAAAGAGACTTGCCGGTAACGAGATTGAACAAGGTATCGGGATACCGACGATCGAATCTCGGGCAAGTATCGTACCGCTAGACAAAGGGAATTGTATACGGGATTGATTAAGTCCTTGACATCGTGGTCCATCCGATGAGATCATCGTGGAGCATGTGGGAGCCAACATGGGTATCCAGATCCCGCTGTTGGTTATTGACCGGAGAGGTGTCTCGGTCATGTCTGCATGTTTCCCGAACCCGTAGGGTCTACACACTTAAGGTTCGATGACGCTAGGGTTATAGGGAAAGTATGTACGCGGTTACCGAATGTTGTTTGGAGTCCCGGATGAGATCCCGGACGTCACGAGGAGTTCCGGAATGGTCCGGAGGTAAAGATTTATATATGGGAAGTCCTGTTTTTGTCACCGGAAAAGTTTCGGGTTTATCGGTAATGTACCGGGACCACCGGGAGGGTCCCGGTGGTCCACCAAGTGGGGCCACCAGCCCCGGAGGGCTGCATGGGCCAAGTGTGGGAGGGGACCAGCCCCAGGTGGGCTGGTGCGCCCCCCACCAAGGCCCAAGGTGCAAGGGAGAGTGGAAGGGGGCAAACCCTAGGCTCAGATGGGCCTAAGGCCCACCTAGTGGTGCGCCCCCCTCTCTCCCCCCTTGGCTGCCCCCCTAGATGGGATCTAGGGCTGGCCGCCACCCCTAGGGGTGGAAACCTAGGTGGGGGCGCAGCCCCTCCCCTCCCACTATATATACTTGAGGTTTTGGGCTGCCAGAGACACGAATTCTTCCCCTGTTGGCGCAGCCCTACCCCTCTCCCTCCTCGTCTCTCGTAGTGCTTAGCGAAGCCCTGCTGGAGTCCCGCGCTCCTCCACCACCACCACGCCGTCGTGCTGCTGCTGGATGGAGTCTTCCCCAACCTCTCCTTCTCCCCTTGCTGGATCAAGGCGTAGGAGACGTCACCGGGCTGTACGTGTGTTGAACGCGGAGGTGCCGTCCGTTCGGCACTAGGATCATCGGTGATTTGAATCACGGCGAGTACGACTCCATCAACCCCGTTCACTTGAACGCTTCCGCTTAGCGATCTACAAGGGTATGTAGATGCACTCTCCTTCCCTTCGTTGCTAGATTACTCCATAGATTGATCTTGGTGATGCGTAGAAAATTTTGAATTTCTGCTACGTTCCCCAACAGTGGCATCATGAGCTAGGTCTATGCGTAGTTACTATGCACGAGTAGAACACAAAGTAGTTGTGGGCGTCGATATAGTCAATTATCTTGCCGTTACTAGCCTTATCTTGATTCGGTGGCATCGTGGGATGAAGCGGCCCGGACCAACCTTACACGTACGCTTACGTGAGACCGGTTCCACCGACTGACATGCACTAGTTGCAAAGGTAGCTGGCGGGTGTCTGTCTCTCCCACTTTAGTCGGATCGGATTCGATGAACAGGGTCCTTATGAAGGGTAAATAGAAATTGGCAATTCACGTTGTGGTTTTGGCGTAGGTAAGAAACGTTCTTGCTAGAAACCTATAGCAGCCATGTAAAAACTTGCAACAACAATTAGAGGACGTCTAACTTGTTTTTGCAGCAAGTGTTTTGTGATGTGATATGGCCAAAGGATGTGATGGATGATATATATGTGATGTATGAGATCATGTTCTTGTAATAGGAATCACGACTTGCATGTCGATGAGTATGACAACCGGCAGGAGCCATAGGAGTTGTCTTTATTTTTTGTATGACCTGCGTGTCATTGAGAAACGCCATGTAAATTACTTTACTTTATTGCTAAACGTGTTAGCCATAGTAGTAGAAGTAATAGTTGGCGAGCAACTTCATGGAGACACGATGATGGAGATCATGATGATGGAGATCATGGTGTCATGCCGGTGACAAGATGATCATGGAGCCCCAAGATGGAGATCAAAGGAGCTATATGATATTGGCCATATCATGTCACTATTATTTGATTGCATGTGATGTTTATCATGTTTTTGCATCTTGTTTACTTAGAACGACGGTAGTAAATAAGATGATCCCCCATAATAATTTCAAGAAAGTGTTCCCCCTAACTGTGCACCATTGCGACAGTTCGTTGTTTCGAAGCACCACGTGATGATCGGGTGTGATAGATTCCAACGTTCACATACAATGGGTGTAAGACAGATTTACACATGCAAACACTTAGGTTGACTTGACGAGCCTAGCATGTACAGACATGGCCTCGGAACACAAAAGACCGAAAGGTCGAACATGAGTCATATAGAAGATACGATCAACATGAAGATGTTCATCGATGTTGACTAGTCCGTCTCACATGATGATCGGACATGGCCTAGTTGACTCGGATCATGTAATCACTTAGATGACTAGAGGGATGTCTATCTGACTGGGAGTTCATAAGATGAACTTAATTATCCTGAACATAGTCAAAAGGTCTTCGCAAATTATGTCGTGGCTTGCGCTTCAGTTCTACTGTTTAGATATGTTCCTCGAGAAAATTTAGTTGAAAGTTGATAGTAGCAATTATGCGGACTAGGTCTGTAAACTGAGGATTGTCCTCATTGCTTCATAGAAGGCTTGTGTCCTTAATGCACCGCTCAGTGTGCTGAACCTCGAACGTCGTCTGTGGATGTTGCGAACATCTGACATACACATTTTGATAACTACGTGATAGTTCAGTTAAACGGTTTAGAGTTGAGGCACCGAAGACGTTTTGAAATGTCACGAAACATATGAGATGTTTCGAGGGCTGAAATTGGGATTTCAGGCTCGTGCCCACGTTAAGAGGTATAAGACCTCCGACGATTTTCTTAGCCTGCAAACTAAGGGAGAAAAGCTCAATTGTTGAGCTTGTGCTCAGATTGTCTGAGTACAACAATCATTTGAATCGAGTGGGAGTTGATCTTCCAGATGAGATAGTGATGTTTCTCCGAACTCATTACCACCAAGCTGCTAGAGCTTCGTGATGAACTATAATATATCAGGGACATATATGATGATCCTTGAGATATTCGCGATGTTTGACACCACAAAAGTAGAAATCAAGAAGGAGCATCAATTGTTGATGGTTGGTGAAACCACTAGTTTCAAGAAGGGCAAGGGCAAGAAGGGATACTTCACGAAACGGCAAATCAGCTGCTGCTCTAGTGAAGAAACCCAAGGTTGAACCCAAACCCGAGACTAAGTGCTTCTGTAATAAGGGGAACAGCCACTGGAGCAGAATTACCCTAGATACTTGGTAGATGAGAAGGCTGGCAAGGTCGATAGAAGTATATTGGATATACATTGTGTTAATGTGTACTTTCCTAGTACTCCTAGTAGCACCATGGTATTAGATACCGGTTCGGTTGCTAAGTGTTAGTAAACTCGAAATAAAAGGCTGCGGAGTAAACGGAGACTAGCTAAAGGTGAGCTGGCGATATGTGTTGGAAGTTTTTCCCAAGCTTGATGTGATCAAGCATCGCACGCTCCCTCTACCATCGAGATTGGTGTTTGCATTGAGCATAGACATGATTGGATTATGTCTATCGCAATACGGTTATTCATTTAAGGAGAATAATGGTTACTCTGTTTATTTGAATAATACCTTCAATGGTCTTGCACCTAAAATGAATGGTTTATTGAATCTCGATCGTAGTGATACACATGTTCATGCCAAAAGATATAAGTTAGTAATGATAGTACCACCTACTTGTGGCACTGCCACATAAGTCATATCGGTATAAGACGCATGAAGAAGCTCCATGTTGATGGATCTTTGGGCTCACTCATTTTTGAGAAGTTTGAGACATGCGAACCATGTCTATTGATGTATATGCATGAAGAAACTCCATGCAAATGGACTGTTTGGACTCACTTGATTTTGAATCACTTGAGACATGCAAATCATACCACATGGGCAAGATGACTGAAAGCCTCGTTTTCAGTAAAATGGAACTAGAAAGCAACTTGTTGGAAGTAATACATTTTGATGTGTGCAGTCCAATGAGTGATGAGGCGTGTAGTGGATATTGTTATGTTCTTACTTCATAGATGATTTGAGTAGATGTTGAGTATGTTTACTTGATGAATCACGAGTCAGAATTATTGAAAGGTTCAAGTAATTTCAGGGTGAAGGTGAGAGATCGTCGTGACAAGAGGATAAAATATCTATGATATGATCATAGAGATGAATATCTGAATTACGAGTTTGGCACAGAATTAAGACATTGTGGAAATTGTTTCCCAACTAATACAGCCTGAAACACCATAGTATGATGGTGTGTCCGAACATCATAACTGCACCCTATTGGATATGATGCATACCATGATGTCTCTTATCGAATTACCACGATAGTTTATGGGTTAGGCATTAGAGACAACCACATTCACTTTAAATAGGGCACCACGTAATTCCGATGAGATGACACCGTATGAACTATGGTTTAGAGAAACCTAAGCTGTCATTTGTTAAAAGGTTTGGGGCTGCGACGCTTATGTGAAAAGTTTCACGCTGACAAGCTCGAACCCAAAGCGGATAAATGCATCTTCATAGGACACCCAAAATAGTTGGGTGTACCTCCTGTCTCAGATCCGAAAGCAATAAGGGATTGTTTCTAGAATCGGGTCCTTTCCCGAGGAAAAGTTTCTCTCGAAAGAATTGAGTGGGAGGATGGTGGAGACTTGATGAGGTTATTGAACCGTCTCTTCAACTAGTGTGTGGCAGGGCACAGGGAGTTGTTCCTGCGGCACCTACACCAATTGAAGTGGAAGCTTATGATAGTGATCATGAAACTTCAGATCAAGTCACTACCAAACCTCGTGGGATGACAAGGATGCGTACTACTTCAGAATGGTACGTAATCCTGTCTTGGAAGTCATGTTGCTAGACAACAATGAACCTACGAGCTATGGAGAAGCGATGGTGGGCCTGGATTCCAAAATGGCTCGAGGCCATATAATCCGAGAGAGGATCCATATATGAAAACAAAGTGTAGACTTTGGAAGAACTACTTGATGGTTGTAAGGCTGTTAGGTACATATGGATTTTAAAAGGAAGACGGACAATGATGGTAAGTATCACCATTAAGAAAGCTCGACTTGTCATTAAGATGTTTTCCGACAAGTTCAAGGAGTTGACTACGATGAGACTTTCTCACTCGTAGCGATGCTAAGAGTCTGTTGGAATTATATTAGCGATTACTGCATTATTTATGAAATCTAGCAGATAGGATGTCAAAACATTGTTTCCTCGACGATTTTCTTGAGGAAAGGTTGTATGTGATACAACTGGAAGGTTTTGTCAATCCTGAAAGATGCTAACAAGTATGCAAAGCTCCAGCAATCCTTCTAAGGACTGGAGTAAGCATCTCGGAGTTGGAATGTATGCTTTGATGAGATGATCAAAGTTTTTGGGTGTATACAAAGTTTATGAGAAACTTGTATTTCCAAAGAAGTGAGTGGGAGCACTATAGAATTTCTGATGAGTATATGTTGTTGACATATTGTTGATCAGAAATGACGTAGAATTTCTGGAAAGCATATAGGGTTATTTGGAAAGTGTTTTTCAATGGAAAGCCTGGATCAGGCTACTTGAACATTGAGCATCAAGATCTATAAGGATATATCAAAACGCTTAATGGTACATTCAAATGAGCACATACCTTGACATGATCTTGAAGGTGCTCAAGATGGATCAGTCAAAGAAGGAGTTCTTGCCTGAGTTGTAAGGTATGAAGTTAAGACTTAAAGCTCGACCACGGCAGAAGAAAGAGGAAGGACGAAGGTCGTCCCCTGTGCTTTTGTCATAGGCTCCATACGGTATGCCATGCTGAGTACCACACCTGATGTGTGCCTTGCCACATATTTGGCAAGAGGGTACAAAGGTGATCTAGGAGTAGATCACCAGATAGCGGTCCAAATTATCCTTAGAGAAATAAGGATATGTTTCTCGGTTATGGAGGTGATAAAGAGTTCGACGTAAAGAGTTACGTCGATGCAAGCTTAACACCTATCCGGATAGCTCTGAGTAGAGATACCGGATACGTATAATGGAGCAACAATTTAGAATATCTCCAAGTAGAATAGTTATTTGAAATGGCTCCAAATGTAGCATAGTAGTTGCATATACAAGATGACATAGAAATTTGCGAAGTACATACGGATCTGAATGCTGCAGACCCGTTGACTGAAACCTCTCTCACAAGCATAACATGATCAAACCCAGAACTCTTTGGGTGTTAGTCACATGGGGATGTGACCTTGAGTGTTAATCACATATCGATGTGAACTGGATTATTGACTCTAGTGCAAGTGGGAGACTGTTGGAAATATGCCCTAGAGGCAATAATAAATTGGTTATTATTATATTTCCTTGTTCATGATAATCGTTTATTATCCATGCTAGAATTGTATTGATAGGAAACTCAGATACATGTGTGGATACATAGACAACACCATGTCCCTAGTAAGCCTCTAGTTGACTAGCTCGTTGATCAATAGATGGTTACGGTTTCCTGACCATGGACATTGGATGTCATTGATAACGGGATCACATCATTAGGAGAATGATGTGATGGACAAGACCCAGTCCTAAGGCTAGCACAAGATCATGTAGTTCGTATGCTAAAGCTTTTCTAATGTCAAGTATCATTTCCTTAGACCATGAGATTGTGCAACTCCCGGATACCGTAGGAGTGCTTTGGGTGTGCTAAACGTCACAATGTAACTGGGTGGCTATAAAGGTACACTACAGGTATCTCCGAAAGTGTCTGTTGGGTTGGCACGAATTGAGACTGGGATTTGTCACTCCGTGTAAACAGAGAGGTATCTCTGGGCCCACTCGGTAGGACATCATCATAATGTGCACAATGTGATCAAGGATTTGATCATGGGATTATGTGTTACGGAACGAGTAAAGAGACTTGCCGGTAACGAGATTGAACAAGGTATCGGGATACCGACGATCGAATCTCGGGCAAGTATCGTACCGCTAGATAAAGGGAATTGTATACGGGATTGATTAAGTCCTTGACATCGTAGTTCATCCGATGAGATCATCATGGAGCATGTGGGAGCCAACATGGGTATCCAGATCCCGCTGTTGGTTATTGACCGGAGAGGTGTCTCGGTCATGTCTGCATGTTTCCCGAACCCGTAGGGTCTACACACTTAAGGTTCGATGACGCTAGGGTTATAGGGAAAGTATGTATGCGGTTACCGAATGTTGTTCGGAGTCCTGGATGAGATCCCGGACGTCACGAGGAGTTCCGGAATGGTCTGGAGGTAAAGATTTATATATGTGAAGTCCTGTTTTGGTCGCCAGAAAAGTTTCGGGTTTATCGGTAATGTACCGGGACCACCGGGAGGGTCCCGGTGGTCCACCAAGTGGGGCCACCAGCCCCGGAGGGCTGCATGGGCCAAGTGTGGGAGGGGACCAGCCCCAGGTGGGCTGGTGCGCCCCCCCACCAAGGCCCAAGGCGCAAGGGAGAGTGGAAGGGGGCAAACCCTAGGCTCAAATGGGCCTAAGGCCCACCTAGTGGTGCGCCCCCCTCTCTCCCCCCTTGGCCGCCCCCCTAGATGGGATCTAGGGCTGGCCGCCACCCCTAGGGGTGGAAACCTAGGTGGGGGCGCAGCCCCTCCCCTCCCCCTATATATACTTGAGGTTTTGGGCTGCCAGAGACACGAATTCTTCCCCTGTTGGCGCAGCCCTACCCCTCTCCCTCCTCGTCTCTCGTAGTTTTTAGCGAAGCCCTGCTGGAGTCCCGTGCTCCTCCACCATCACCACGCCGTCGTGCTGCTGCTGGATGGAGTCTTCCCCAACCTCTCCTTCTCCCCTTGCTGGATCAAGGCGTAGGAGACATCACCGGGCTGTACGTGTGTTGAACGCGGAGGTGCCGTCCGTTCGGCACTAGGATCATCGGTGATTTGAATCACGGCGAGTACGACTCCATCAACCCCGTTCACTTGAACGCTTCCGCTTAGCGATCTACAAGGGTATGTAGATGCACTCTCCTTCCCTTCGTTGCTAGATTACTCCATAGATTGATCTTGGTGATGCGTAGAAAATTTTGAATTTCTGCTACATTCCCCAACATAGGATTTGATCTCTGGTCTACAAGTAATTAACAAAGGGAGCTAACCACCTCACCTATGACACTCATTGTTGAACATTCTAAGGGAAATACTGTTTTTGACATGTTTTTGCCTTTAATATGTTAGCACTGAAAAACTTTTTGTTTCAAGCATCATGGTAACTTTGATCATTGGCAATAAATTTGTTGAACCCGCCCCCAGTAATTTCTGTAAATAGCACGATAACATTCATGCCATAGACCTGATAATTTAGATACAAACATCGTGGTAACTTTAACCATTGGGGAAGACAAATGTGAAAAGATACCAGATAATTTATGTGTAAATACATGGTAATATATGCAGCACGCACGTGATAACTGAGCTAGAAGCACCATGGTAACTTTGACCATAGGGAATATTTTTTTTGAAAAGATACTCCGGTATCTTCTGTGTAAATAGCACGGTAGTATAGCTCCCTCCCCTGGCATTTTTATGTGTAAATAGTATGAAAAGATATGCACTGCGATAACTAAACACCATGATAAGTTTTTGACCCGTGAGGGGGGGGGGATTTGTTGCTGAAACATACCCCTGATAAATTCTGTGTAAATAGCATGATATTTTAAGCACTACGGGCTTGATAGGTTACCTAGAATCATCATGATAACTTTTTCCCCCAGAAAAAAGTTGTGCAAAACATCCCCAATAATTTTTGTGTAAATAACATGATAATATAAGCACCGCATAACCGATAACTTGCAATATAAACATGATGGTAACTTTTTTACCAAAGGAAAATAAGTTGTTAAAAACATACACTCGCCTCGCGCGTGGGCCTCTTGGATGACCACAACACATGGCGTGCCACGGGAAAGTCACATAATGTTTAGTGTCATGAGGGGCACACGTGCTATAGGCGTCATAAGTTACGCAAAAACATCATGGTAATTTTTGACCTATGGAAAAAGCTACCGAAACACACCCGGGTTTTTAGGTGCAAGTACCATGATAATATACGAACCGTAGACCCGGTAAGTCATGTACAATCCCCCATGGTAACTTTGACCGGGGGGAGGTTGATGTACATATACCCTAATAACTTATGTGTAAGTACCATGGTATTTTATACATCGAAGACCTTATAACTTGTGTACAAAACACAGTGGTAACTTTGCAGGGGTGTAGTTGTTGAAGCATAGTACCTGATATGTTCTATGTAAGTAGCACGGTAATTTATGCAACACAGGCCTGATAACTTGCATACGAATATCATGGTAACTTTGTCCTGAGGAGAAATCATGTGGTAGACGTGAAGAAGTGACAGTTTTCTCGGGGTGAGCGCCCGAGATGTGCGGAGAAGCAGGTTTCTCGGACGAGTCTGCGGGGTCATTTGGAAGGAGGCGAGGTCAAAGGACGAGGGATCGTATGGTACTTTAAAATGAAAGAAATAGAGGTGTGGCAGTTTTGCTTATATGGCACACGTGTGCCAAATATCACAGTCCATTAAGTATATAACAAATATAAATCCAATGCAAATAATTATTGGATTAACTCATATGCCCAAAATAAATATTTCCGAGCTCCTAAAAATATTGGTTTGAATTTTACCTCTGGCCAATATTTTCAGAGAAAAACAGGAATATTTTCTTGGACCTCTTTGATGAGATTTTAATGTTGATTATTTCTGAACTAAATTCTAAGGGTTTCAACCTCAATTCAAAATTCATGAATTAAAATGATGATGACATGATGATCAAGCAAGGACAACAGGGACTGAGCTAGGGCTGTGACACCCGGGCCTTCCTTCTACCCATCTATTCGGTTGGGGGTGGAATGTCGATCTTCCATGGGCTCGATATGTCTTGGGTATCTCAGTCTTTTCCCTGAGGCGGTTGCATTTTCCTATAAGTTTGTTGTTTTACGCACAATTCAGATGCATCTCACATTAACCGCCCTCTCCCGTCGCTTTGCTGGTCTTTCTTTGGAGGGCCTTCACACATAGCTGCCGACGATGTTTTTCGCTCATTCAGCTTAATCTATGTTGTTGGCGGGAAAAGGCCAGGCCCGTGGAGGAGGGATGAGAGGAGGAGCATGCGGCTGTGCTTGCGTTGGCCCAGTCCTTGGTGTCGGGGTCCAGCTTGTTTCGAGAACGCGAACAATGAGATCATCACCAAAGCGTACATTAGGGTGTAGGTTGAACAACACCGCCGTGGGGTGTCTGGTTACTGCATGCCTCCATGTGTGAGGAGATCATCCATAAGGCATGCTCGAGGACTTAGTTGTGGATACGTGTTGATGTATTTGCTAATGTGGCCAAGCATGTGTTGTTAGTGTTCTATTAGTGCTTATCCATGCCTATGTAGGAAATTAGAGACCCTTTGTAGACCATTCATGAGTCATGTTGTTCATAAGTTCATTGACTGCATTTGGAACACAATGGTCCTTTTCATAAGTTTGTTGGTCGGTTGTTGATAAGCTATTCTTTTTATCATGGCAACAATTACAAAGAGAGTGAAAGCCATCCTTCCCAAACCTTAAAACTTAAAGGGTTGGCGTGATGATGGAAATTTACTTCAAATGAATTTTTCAACCATGAATAGAAGGTATGGTGAACTCTTTTTTGGCTTAACTTTGTTTAGGGAAGTGGATGCACCATAAGAATTCATGCTTAGTACAGACGAGAGCGACCAACCAAGGATCTTAGAGATCATAATCATGCATTTTGAACAATTAAGTCTGAGTGGAGCATGTTTGTAATGCCAAATCTTTTAATTTGATAGTGTGAGAACATGTGCCAAGTCAAGCACCGAGATTCCAAAGGGAAATACTTGACTGGCATGGTTTTCAAGATTTAACTCAGTCCAATCGCTACCCTCTAATTTACATGATCCTTTAGTCAGTAACTATTTTAGCATGAGAAAACATAGGTCGTCTACCCCTCACACTATGACGTTACAAAAAAACATATTGTTAAATCATACACAAGTACCGGAAGCAGAGGGAAGAAACCAACGGACAACAACAAAAATATATACCAAAACTCCAATACAGCCACATTATTACGCTTATGTTCTTAGGATCTACTGGAGAAACGACTATTAGAATTCATCATAAACCTTTTCAAGGTCAATCTTGAATACTACTTGAACCATGTTTTTTGGTGTATCGCATGAATGGTCTCATTGAACAACTGCTCCATCGAGTATGTTCCTTCCTTACATGAAAGTCATTTGGGATGAAGAACAAAATGGTCAACAATAGCATTGAGCCTATTAGTAGCAACATTGGTGAAGATTTCGATGTTGGCATTAAGGGTCTCTACGTTGGATCCACTCGGCCTCCTTAATCTTCGGCAACAAAAAAATCTTGCCAAATTAAGCTTGCATAGGTCAAACTGGCCGGTGTGAAGAAAATTTAATAGCTCCATTAGGTTAATCTTGATGATATCCCAGAAGTACTGATAAAACTTGGCAGGGAAGCCATCAAGGCGAGGATATTTATTATGTTCCATTTGGAACACCATAGCTCTCACCTACTCTTCAAGGAAAGGCTCGTAATGATATCATTCTCTTCTGCCGTGACTTGTGGGATGCCATCCATTTGAAACACATCTAGGGTATCACCTGGAGGTCCTAACAGAGATTTGTAGTATGTGGTGATATATTGTTTGAGCTCTGCCTAACCTTTGATCCTTCTCTTATCTTGTTGGGGGTTAAAAATAGATTTCTTCCTTTGATGCCCATTGGAAACCATATAAAAATATCGGTATTTGAAAGTGCTAGTTATCGACTAGAGGGGGGTGAATAGGCTATTTTTATGAAAGTCTTCAAAATAGGAGGTCTTTGAAGACAAACAATTAATATGAACCTATATGATATGCAGCGGAAGATGAACTACTCTACATAAGCCATAGTCAAGTAAGCATTATAGTGAAAGCACGAAGACTAATAGCAACTAGGTAGTATGGATCGAAATGGAAGACAGTATGAAACCAAACAGATAATAGTCCTCACACTGTGAAGTCGAACAGATCAGGTAAGCAAGCAATCACTTCACGAAGACAAACTGGAATGTAAAGGAGGTAGAGGATAGAACCATTAGCTTGGTGAAGACAAGGATTTGGTAGAGCAGTTCTAGTTGCTATGACAACTGTTCGTCTGGTTAGGGTGGCTGAGATTGAACTCAGAAGAATGTGTCTTCACATTATTCCCGTCGAGTTGAGGACACCTAGTCCTCTCCCAATTGAGGGAGTCCTGGACTAAGGGGTCCTCGGGCGTCCGGCCTGTTAGCCATGGGACAGACTGTTGGGCTGTGAAGATACGAAGACCAAAGACTCTACCCGTGTTCGGATGGAGCTCTGCTTGGCATGGAAGGCAAGCTTGGCGACCAAATATGAAGATTTCCTTTTTCTGTAACCGACTTTGTGTAACCCTAGAACCCTCAGGTGCCTATATAAACCGGAGGGCTAAGTCCATAGACAATAATCATAATCATAGTCATACATGCTAGACTTCTAGGGTTTTAGCCATTACGATCTCGTGGTAGATCAACTCTTGTAATACTCATATTCATCAAGATCAATCAAGCAGGAAGTAGGGTATTACCTCCATAGAGAGGGCCCGAACCTGGGTAAACATTGTGTCCCCTGTCTCCTGTTACCATCGACCTTACACGCACAGTTCAGGACCCCCTACTCGAGATCCGCCGATTTTGACACCGACATTGGTGCTTTCATTGAGAGTTCCACTGTGCCGCCGTCAAAAGGATTGATGGCTCACCTTGTCGTCGAGGAAAATATCACCTCCGGAGGAGCCCTGGCCTTTGGCCAAACCCTCTGGCTGGGCGGCTTCATCATGACCGCCCGTTCGGCCCTTAAGCCGACGATGACCTCTCGAGTCATCAAAAAACGTCTCCATGTTGATTTCGAATACGCTAAACGGATGGATCCGATGGAGTTATCATCTTTAAACGAAATCCTAGATCGCATTGCCGCCTTGGGGGTCGCTACAGACTACGATCAGATTGGGCTTAAACCCGACCAGAGAGAAATTAAAACTCCGCTGATCACCCACCAGATAGAGGTAGTCGAGGAGCAAGACAACTCTTCCTCTATATTGAGGACGAACTATGTTCGGATCTCCAATTTCGAAGATCCAGGCACCTACCGGCAGAAAGACACGCCTTGTGCTCCGAACATAGAATCGGACGATAAGCTCAAAAAATCAGTTGATATCTCGGAGCCCGAACTGCTAAGTCTGGAAGATCTTTAGACTCCGGATCCAAAATTGGGTCAGGGTTCGGATTTTAATCCACCCACCCAGACATAAGCGCTCTCTTGAGCATACAACAGCAGTCTTAGGAAACGGTCCACCACTTCTGGGCCAGATTCCTCCTTGTCAAAAACAAGATTAAAGATTGCCGCGACAAAGACGCGATCTCAGCGTTCTGCAACAATTGCATGGATGAAGGAATCCTCAACGCCATCAACCGATGTCGCATATAACACTTCGCTGACTTGGCAACTATCGTACAGAAGTACATCGCAATGGAAAGCGCCTGGAAAACTCAGGCAGCCCGTTGGGAACCATCGGTTCCCACTCAACCCCTCATTTAGGCGAAAAGGGCGCACCCTCATGGCACGCCCGTACCAATAGTAAAGAAATATAAGCCCGTTACGGGGCGCGGAACCATTCTGGAAGGATGGCTCGATGGGCCATGCAAAATACACACAACACCGGATAACATACCAACCCACAGCCTTAGAGCATGTTGGATACTCTGGCAAGTGGCCAAGAGCGGTGATGATATCCTCACCAGGAATACCCCAGAACAACACCCCCAGAAGACGACGACCTCAAAGTATTGACGGTCTTCGAGACATTCCCTTCAAAGAATAGCCGCAAAAGGGCACTCCGTGAACTCACCGAAGTCTGCCAAATCGCAACAATAAACCCTTGGAACGACACGGCTATAACTTTTAATGCCGGCGATGAGCCAAAATACAGGATATTCCGAGCACCAGCTGCCTTGGTCCTCAACCCAATCATGGACGGCTTTCGGCTCACCAAGGTTCTCATGGACGGCAGCAGCGGACTAAACCTCATTTATGAGGATACACTCCACAAAATGGAAATAGACGGAGCCGCGTCGAGCAAAGCAGCATGACCTTCTAAGGAATCATTCCCAGTCGGGAGGCGCGGTGTGCGGGAAAATCACACTTGACGTGGTATTCGGCACGCCGGAGAATTATCGGTCCGAAGAGATAACCTTCCAAGTGGCCCCTTTCAACAGCGGATATCACGCCCTCTTGGGGCGAGATGCATTTACACGCTTCCAAGTTGTACCTCATTACGGATACATGAAGCTTAAGATGCCTGGGCCCAATGGCATAATCACTCTCGCCAGTGATCCGGACACAGCACTCCGCGCCGAAAATAAAACTGCATCTCTGGCCCTTGAGGCATTATCTGAAGCCCTCGCGACCAAAGAATTAACCGCACTACGCTCCATGGTGGACAAGGATGATGTGATCCTCGACAAATGACCCAAATCCACCTACTTCAAACCGGCAGAAGAAATAATCAAATTCCAAGTCCATCCAATGGACCCCAAGAAGACAACATCTATTGGAGCACAACTAGACCCAACGGTTGACGCCGCGCTGCAAGAGTTCCTGCATGAGAACTGGGATATATTTGCCTGGCACCCTTCTGATATGCCAGGAATCCCACGCAAGTTGGCTGAACACAGCCTCAATATATTGAGGGGATATAAACCGGTCAAGCAAACACTGCGGCACTTTTCTGAACCCAAACGTCAAGCTATGGGGGAGGAGCTAGACAAGCTAATCGAGGCTGGATTCATTAGAGAAATAAAACACCCGGACTGGCTGGCAAACTTAGAGATGGTACCAAAGAAGGACAAATCCTAGCTCCTATGCGTCGATTTCAAAGACCTCAGTAAGGCGTGCCCCAAGGACCCCTTCCCCCTCCCCCGCATCGACCAGATCATTGATGCTACCGCAGGACCCGACTCGTTGTGCTTCCTCGAGGCATATTCCGGATACCATCAAATTAAAATGAAGGAGTCTCATCAAGCCGCAACAACATTCATTACCCCATATGGGCCATTATGCTTCAACACCATGCCCTTGGGCCCAAAAACGTCGACGCCACCTACCAACGCATGATTCAAACTTGCCTGGAGAAACAGATCGGAAAGACAGTTGAAGCATATGTGGACGACGTCGTCATCAAAACTAAGCACGTCGAAACACTCATAGACGATTTACGCCTCACATTCGACAACCTCCGTGTGTATGACATCAAGCTCAATCCTAAAAAGTGTGGTTTCGGCGTCCCCGCAGGAAAACTGTTGGGCTTCGTTGTTTCCAATAGAGGAATTGAAGCAAATCCAGCCAAAATCCGAGCTTTCTCACAATTGGCTATGCCAACGGACCTTAAAAAGGTCCAAAAACTCACTGGTTGCGTGGCAGCTTTAAGCCGCTTTATCTCCAGATTGGGAGAAAAGGCATTACTACTCTATCGCCTTCTGCGGCGCACCGATCACTTCGAGTGGACGGATGCGGCAACGGCCGGACTGGAAGAAATAAAAACCCTTCTAGCAAGCAGCCCAATCCTGGCCGCGCCCAACGTCGGCGAACCCATATTATTATACATATCGACAACACACCAGGTGGTGAGCGTCGTGCTCATCGTTGAGCGAGAGCAGGACGGACACAAATTTCCGCTTCAGAAGCCGGTATACTACGTATCCACTGTCCTCACACCATGCAAATCTCAGTACCCTCATTATCAAAAGATAGCATACGCGGTCTTCATGGCATCCCGAAAGCTACGACACTACTTCCAGGAGTGTTCGATCATGGTGGCCTCTGAAGTACCACTCAATGACATAATAAACAACCGCGATGCCACAGGCCGGATTGCCAAATGGGCCATTGAGCTCCTTCCATTTGACATAACATACAAACCGTGTCGAAGCCATTAAATCCCAAGTACTGGCTGACTTCGTCGCCGAATGGACAGAGGTCGAACTCCCTAAAGAGTATGGCACATATTCCAACTGGGTTATGTATTTTGATGGTTCCAAAATGCTGGCAGGGCTAGGAGCGGGCGTCGTTTTAACGTCCCCCACTGGAGACTTCAACCATTACGTACTCCAAATATTATACACAGACTCCAACAACGCAGCCGAATATGAGGCATTACTGCATGGTCTTCGGATGGCTGTCTCCATGGGCATACAACGCCTGGAAGTGTGCGGGGACTCAAACCTCGCAATATCTCAAATAAATGGAGACTTCCATGCCAAAGATTTCAAGATGGTGGCTTATCATAACGCCGTCCTAAACATGTCGGTCCGGTTCGAGGGGCTCGAGTTTCATCACGTGGCCCAAGAAAGTAATCAAGCGGTGGACATCCTTGCTCGCATCGGCGCCAAGCGTGACCCCGTCCCACCTAACATCTTTCTGGAAAGGCTTTTTAAGCCATCCGTGGTGTGGCAAGGGGAGAGCGGTAACACCAGTCTGGATCCGAACACAACCCCAGATTTCGAACACACCGATATCGTCGGGGGCTCAGCCACCGAAATAACACCGCCGGCCCATCTCATTATGGCGGTCATTGCCCCATGGACCGAACCCTTCTTGGCCTACCTTAATAGGAAGGAACTCCCTGAGGATCAGAATGAGGCCCGCCGCATTGTCCGGCGTTCGAAGGCCTATAAGGTTCACGACGGAGAGCTCTACAAGAAAATCTCTACCGGAGTCCTTCAAAGATGTATCTCGGAGGAAGAGGGGCGGCAGCTTGAAATTCATGCCTATCTCAGCGGGCACCACGCCGCAGCTCGGGCCCTTGTTAGCAAGGCCTTCCGTACAGGTTTTTGTTGACCGACGGCCCGAGCAGGTTCATAGGACCTTGTCCAACGTTGCGTCGGATGCCAACTCTTTGCCAACCAAAGCCATATGCCGCCCACCGCCTTACAAACAATCCCCATCACCTGGCCTTCCGCGGTCTGGGGGCTCGATATGGTCGGACCCCTTAAACGAGGAAGCCATAAGAAAAAGTATCTGCTGGTCATGGTGGATAAATTACCAAGTGGATAGAGGCCAAACCAGTTAAAACGGCTGAGTCCGGGCCGATGATAGAATTCATATCCGGTGTTGTACACCGTTCTGGTGTTCCACACAGCATCATCACCGATAATGGCTCCAATTTCACAGCCGATGAGGTGAAAACCTGGTGCGCTAATCTGGGCATCAAACTCAATTACGCCTTTGTCTATCATCCGCAAACAAGCGATCAAGTCAAACGAGCCAATGGTCTTATTATGTGTGGCATCAAGCCTAGACTAGTGCAACCTTTGAAAGAATCAGACAAGCACTAGGTTGAGGAGCTCGACTCCGTACTCTGGGGGCTGCGGACCACGCCCAATTGTACTACCGGATATACACCTTTCTTCATGGTGTATGGCGCAGAGGTAGTGTTACCCTGCGACATTATTCATGAATCACCTCGAGTGCGCATGTACGAAGAAAGAGAGGCCGAGCTTGATCGGCAGGACAGCTTAGATGCCCTGGAGGAAGAGCGCGATGTCGCAAAAGCCTGTTTCGCATTTTATCAAAAGCAGGCTCAGAGGTATCAAAGCAGAGAAGTACGGGCCAAGACTTATAATGTAGGCGAACTCGTTCTACGCCCGCCGGAGAAGAAAAAGGACAAACTCAAGCCCAAGTGGGAGGGTCCCTTCATCATTGACGAACTTCTCACCGGAGGAGCGTACTGCCTACATGATGCGTCAGACAATCTCTTAGAGCCGAACCCCTAGAACGCGGCCAGACTCTAGCGATTCTATGCCTAGCGCCGAACTCTGTGTTCGTCTCCTTCCCCCTATCGTTTCCATCATTTTTTCTCTCTTTTCATTTTTTCTCTTTAGCCTTAAAGCTTTCGTGCGTCTAGACCGTGCACCCCTGACGCATACATCTTCAAATATGTACGTCCATTATACCTGGGGGATTCTTGGACAGAAGCTTGCTATTATTATTTTCCGAGCATCAAGCTCATCACATATGCATTTTCTCCCATATGTACCTTTTCTTCGCCATTATATGCATTGATATGACTTGAGTTTTGGCCAAGTTGGGTTGTCTGGCTCCTGTGCTTATACCCTACGTTCCCATTAATTTGGCTAGGGCATAAAGGGAGCACCTCTGCGATTGTTACTGCCGGGTCATCTGGATGTGTACCTCAGACTGGGTGAAGCCGAAAGCTAGCATTCTTAAGGGAATATTCGGTCGGTTAATTAAAGATGTTTCCGCATTCACTCCATTGTGAACCCCTAGAAGTTACATATACTGCGATTTTTCAATCATAGTTCGGACATGCACATTACACGCATGCACACCCAGGGAAAGGAACCCTTAACGGAACTATTCTCTCTGGAAGATGTTTCTTACAATCATAATGTAATATAACATAACTAGTGCTACCTCTTGAGAACTTGCATTGGTTTTCCCTTGAAGTGGAAAGGGTGATGCAGCAGAGTAGCGTAAGTATTTCCCTCAGTTTTTGAGAACCAAGGTATCAATCCAGTAGGAGGCCACGCACGAGTCCCTCGTACCTACACAAACAAATAAATCCTCGCAACCAACGCGATAAGGGGTTGTCAATCCCTACACGGTCACTTACAAGAGTGAGATCTCATAGATATGATAAGATAATATTTTTGGTATTTTTATGATAAAGATGCAAAGTAAAATAAAAGGCAACAAAAATAACTAAGTATTGGAAGATTAATATGATGGAAGATAGACCCGGGGGCCATAGGTTTCACTAGTGGCTTCTCTCCAGAGCATAAGTATTCATGGTGGGTAAACAAATTACTGTTGAGCAATTGACAAAATTGAGCATAGTTATGAGAATATCTAGGTATGATCATGTATATAGGCATCACGTCTGAAACAAGTAGACCAACTCCTGCCTGCATCTACTACTATTACTCCACACATTGACCGCTATCCATCATGCATCTAGAGTATTAAGTTCAAGAGAACAGAGTAACGCTTTAATCAAGATGACATGATGTAGAGAGATAAACTCATGCAATATGAAATAAACCCCATCTTGTTATCCTTGATGGCAATAATACAATACGTGCCTTGCTGCCCCTACTATCACTGGGAAAGGACACCGCAAGATTGAACCCAAAGCTAAGCACTTCTCCCATTGCAAGAAAGATCAATCTAGTAGGCCAAACCAAACTGATAATTCGAAGAGACTTGCAAAGATAACCAATCATACATAAAAGAATTCAGAGAAGATTCAAATATTGTTCATAGATAAACTTGATCATAAACCCACAATTCATCGGTCTCAACAAACACACCGCAAAAGAAGATTACATCGAATAGAACTCCACAAGAGAGGGGGAGAACTTTGTATTGAGATCCAAAAAGAGAGAAGGAGCCATCTAGCTAATAACTATGGACCCATAGGTCTGAGGTAAACTACTCACACTTCATCGGAAGGGCTATGGTGTTGATGTAGAAGCCCTCCGTGATCGATGCCCCCTCCGACGGAGCTCCAGAACAGGCCCCAAGATGGGATCTCGTGGATACAGAAAGTTACGGCGGTGGAATTAGGGTTTTGGCTCCGTATCTGGTAGTTTGGGGGTACGTAGGTATATATAGGAGGAAGGAGTACGTCGGTGGAGCAACAGGGGGGGCACGAGGGTGGAGGGCGCGCCCAGGGGGTAGGCGCGCCCCATACCTTGTGGCCTCCTAGTTGATGTCTTGACGTAGGGTCCAAGTCCTCTGGATCATGTTCGTTCCGAAAATCACGTTCCCGAAGGTTTCATTCCGTTTGGACTCCGTTTGATATTCTTTTTCTGCGAAACCCTAAAATAGGCAAAAACAACAATTCTTGGCTGGGCCTCCGGTTAATAGGTTAGTCCCAAAAATAATATAAAAGTGTATAATAAAGCTCAATAATGTCCAAAACAGAATATAATATAGCATGGAACAATAAAAAATTATAGATATGTTGGAGACGTATCAAGCATCCCCAAGCTTAATTCCTGCTCGTCCTCGAGTAGGTAAATGATAAAAACAGAATTTTTGATGTGGAATGCTACTTGGCATAATTTCAATGTAGTTCTCTTAATTGTGGTCTGAATTTTCAGATCCGAAAGATTCAAGACAAAAGTTTAATATTGACATAGAAATAATAATACTTCAAGCATACTAACTAAGCAATTATGTCTCTTCAAAATAACATGGCCAAAGAAAGTTATCCCTACGAAATCATATAGTCTGGCTATGCTCCATCTTCACCACACAAAGTATTCAAATCATGCACAACCCCTATGACAAGCCAAGCAATTGTTTCATACTTTTAATGTTCTCAAACTTTTTCAATTTTCACGCAATACATGAGCGCGAGCCATGGACATAACACTATAGGTGGAATAGAATGGTGGTTGTGGAGGAGACAAAAAAAGGAGAAGATAGTCTCACATCAACTAGGCATATCAACGGGCTATGGAGATGCCCATCAATAGATATCAATGTGAGTGAGTAGGGATTGCCATGCAACGGATGCACTAGAGCTATAATTATATGAAAGCTCAACAAAAAGAAACTAAGTGGGTGTGCATCCAACTTGCTTGCTCACGAAGACCTAGGGCATTTTGAGGAAGCCCATCATTGGAATATACAAGCCAAGTTCTATAATGAAAAATTACCACTAGTATATGGAAGTGATAACAAAGGAGACTCTCTATCATGAAGATCATGGTGCTACTTTGAAGCACAAGTGTGGAAAAAGGATAGTAGTGTTGCCCCTTTTTTTGGGCCTTCTTTTTTTTCTTTGGCCTTTCTCTATTTTTTTATTTGGGACAATACTCTATGAATGATGATCATCACACTTCTATTTATTTACAACTCGACAATAGAACAAAGTATGACTCTATATGAATGCCTCCGGTGGTGTACCGAGATAGCAATGATGCATGAGTGACTTATATGAAAGAATTATAAACGGTGGCTTTGCCACAACTAAAATGTCAACTACATGATCATGCAAAGCAATATGACAATGATGGAGCGTGTGATGATAAACGGAACGGTGGAAAGTTGCATGTCAATATATCTCGGAATGGCTATAGAAATGCCATGATAGGTAGGTATGGTGGCTGTTTTGAGGAAGGTATATGGTGGGTGTATGATACCGGCGAAAAGTGCGTGGTATTAGAGAGGCTAGCAATGGTGGAAGGGTGAGAGTGCGTATAATCCATGGACTCAACATTAGTCACAAAGAACTCACATACTTATTGCCAAAATCTATTAGTTATTGAAGCAAATTACTACACGCATGCTCCTAGGGGGATAGATTGGTAGGAAAAGACCATCGCTCGTCCCCGACCGCCACTCATAAGGAGGACAATCAATAAATACATCATGCTCTGACTTCTTAACATAACAGTTCACCATACGTGCATGCTACAGGAATCACAAACTTCAACACAAGCATTTCTCAAATTCACAATTACTCAACTAGCACAACTCTAATATCACCATCTCCATATCTCAAAACAACTATCAAGTTTCAAACTTCTCATAGTATTCAACACACTCATAAGAAAATTTTATTTATTTAATCTTGAATGCCTCAAATAATTAAAGCAAATTACCATGCTGTTTTGTAGGACTCTCAAAATAATCTAAGTGAAGCATGAGAGAACAATGGTTTCTATAAAACAAATCTACCACCGTGCTCTAAAAGATATAAGTGAAGTACTAGAGCAAAAACTATATAACTCAAAAGATATAGGTGAAGCACATAGAGTATTCTAATAATTTCCGAATCATGTGTGTCTCTCTCAAAAAGGTGTGTGCAGAAAGGATGATTGTGTAAAAGTAACAAATAAATACTCAAATAATACAAGACGCTCCAAGCAAAACACATATCATGTGGTAAATAAAAATATAGCTCCATGTAAAGTTACCGATAGAAGTAGACGAAAGAGGGGATGCCTTCCGGGGCATCCCCAAGCTTTGGCTTTTAGGTGTCCTTAGATTATCTTGGGGGTGCTATGGGCATCCCCAATCTTAGGCTCTTGCCACTCCTTGTTCCATAATCAATCAAATCTTTACCCAAAACTTGAAAACTTCACAACACAAAACTTAAAGTAGAAAATCTCGTGAGCTCCGTTAGCGAAAGAAAACAAAACACCACTTCAAGGTACTGTAATGAACTAATTATTTATTTATATTGGTGTTAAACCTACTGTATTCCCACTTCTCTATGGTTTATAAACTATTTTACTAGCCATAGATTCATCAAAATAAGCAAACAACACACGAAAAACAGAATCTGTCAAAAACAGAACAGTCTGTAGTAATCTGTATCTAACGCAAGATATGGAACACCAAAAATTCTAAAATAAATTCCTCGACGTGAGGAATTTATCTATTAATCATATGCAAAAAGAATTAACTAAATAGTACTTTCCAAATAAAAATTGCAGCAGTTCTCGTGAGTGCTAAAGTTTCTGTTTTTTACAGCAAGATTAACAAGACTTTCCCCAAGTCTTCCCAACGGTTCTACTTGGCACAACACTAATTAAATAAAAAAACACAACCAAAACAGAGTCTAGATAAATTATCTATTACTAAACAGGAGCAAAAAACAAGGAATAAAAATAAAATTGGGTTGCCTCCCAACAAGCGCCATCGTTTAACGCCCCTAGCTAGGCATAAAAAGCAAGGATAGATCTAGGTGTTGCCATCTTTGGTAGGCAATCCATAAGTGGCTCTCATAATAGATTCATAAGGTAATTTAATTTTATTTCTAGGGAAGTGTTCCATGCCTTTCCTTAACGGAAATTGGAATCTAATATTTCCTTCCTTCATATCAACAATTGCACCAATCGTTCTAAGGAAAGGTCTACCAAGAATAATAGGACATTAAGAATTGCAATCTATGTCAAGAACAATAAAATCTATGGGCACATAATTCCTATTTTCAACAATAAGAACATCATTAATTCTTCCCATAGGTTTCTAAATAGTGGAATTCGCAAGGTGCAAGTTTAAAGAGCAATCATCAAAATCATGGAAACCTAACAAATCAAACAAAGTCTTTGGAATCATAGAAACACTAGCACCCAAATCACACAAGGCATAGCATTCATGATCTTTAATTTTAATTTTAATAGTAGGTTCCCACTCATCATAAAGTTTTCTAGGAATAGAAACTTCCAACTCAGGTTTTTCTTCATAAGATTGCATCAAAGCATCAACGATATGTTTAGTAAAAGCTTTATTTTGATTATAAGCATGAGGAGAATTTAGCACGGATTGCAACAAGGAAATACAATCTATCAAAGAGAAATTATCATAATTAAATTCCTTGAAATCCAAAATAGTGGGTTCATCAATATTTAAAGTTTTGACTTCTTCATTCCCACTTTTAACAATTTTAGCATCAAGATCTAAAGACTCCGAATTTTTGGAACGCTGTCTAGGTAAAGGTGGATCATAATCAATCCCATTATTATCAAGATTCATATTGCAAAACAAAGATTTAATAGGGGACACATCAATAACTTTTAGATATTCATCTTTAATATCATGGAAACTAGAAGAACACGCTTTTATAAAACAATCTTTCTTAGCACGCATCCTAGCAGTTCTTTCTTTGCACTCATCAATGGAAATTCTCATGGCTTTGAGAGACTCGTTGATATCATGCTTAGGTGGAATAGATCTAAGTTTCAAAGAATCAACATCAAGAGAAATTCTATCAACGTTCCTAGCCAACTCATCAATCTTAAGAAATTTTTCTTCAATCAAAGCATTGAAATTCTTTTGCGAAGTAATAAATTCTTTAATATTAGATTCAAAATAAGAGGGAATCTTATTATAATTTCCATAAGAATTGTTGTAGGAATTACCATAATTATTAGAGGAATTACTAGGATACGGCCTAGGGTTAAAGTTTCCTCTATATGCGTTGTTACCAAAATTGTTCCTACCAACAAAATTCACATCCATAGATTCGTTATTATTCTCAATCAAAGTAGACAAAGGCATATCATTAGGATCAGAAGAAACACTTTTATTAGCAAATAATTTCATAAGTTCATCCATCTTTCCACTCAAAACATTAATTTATTCTATCGCATGCACTTTCTTATTAGTAGATCTTTCAGTGTGCCATTGAGAATAATTAACCATAATATTATCTAGGAGTTTAGTAGCTTCTCCTAAAGTGATTCCGTAAAAGTGCCTCCTGCTGCCGAATCTAAAAGATTTCTAAAAGCAAAATTCAATCTGGCATAAAAAAATTGTATAATCAACCACAAATTCAAACCATGCGTAGGGCAATTACGTATCATTAATTTCATTCTCTCCCAAGCTTGTGCAACATGTTCATGATCAAGTTGCTTAAAATTCATAATATTGTTTCTAAGAGAGATGATCTTAGCGGGGGGAAAATACTTAGAGATAAAAGCATCTTTGCACTTATTCCACGAATCAATACTATTTTTAGGCGAAGACGAAAACCAAGCTTTAGCACGATCTCTAAGCGAAAAAGGAAATAGCTTCAATTTAACAATATCATTATCCACATCTTTCTTATTTTGCATATCACACAAATCAATGAAGCTATTTAGATGGGTAGCGGCATCTTCACTAGGAAGGCCGGAAAACGGATCTTTCATGACAAGATTCAGCAAGGCGGCATTAATTTCACAAGATTCAGCATCGGTAAGAGGAGCAATCGGAGTGCTAATAAAATCATTGTTGTTGGCATTGGTAAAGTCACACAATTTAGTGTTATCTTGAGACAAGCAAGCAATCCAACACACAAGAAAACAAGGAACGGCCAAAAGGAGGCAAAAAGAGAAAGAGAGGGAGGATAGAGAGAGAGGGCAAATAAAACGGCAAGGGTGAAGTGGGAGAGAGGAAAACGAGAGGCAAATGGCAAATAATGTAATGCGGGAGATAAGGGTTGTGATGGGTATTTGGTATGTTGACTTTTGCATAGACCTCCCCGGCAACGGCGCCAGCAGTCCTTCTTGCTACCTCTTGAGCACTTGCGTTGGTTTTCCTTGAAGAGGAAAGGGTGATGCAGCAGAGTAGCATAAGTATTTCCCTCAGTTTTTGAGAACCAAGGTATCAATCCAGTAGGAGGCCACGCACGAGTCCCTCGTACCTACACAAACAAATAAATCCTCACAACCAACGCGATAAGGGGTTGTCAATCCCTACACGTTCACTTACGAGAGTGAGATCTGATAGATATGATAAGATAATATTTTTGGTATTTTTATGATAAAGATGCAAAGTAAAATAAAAGGCAATAAAAATAACTAAGTATTGGAAGAATAATATGATGGAAGATAAACCCCAGGGCCATAGGTTTCACTAGTGGCTTCTCTTGAGAGCATAAGTATTCACGGTGGGTAAACAAATTAATGTTGAGCAATTGACAAAATTGAGCATAGTTATGAGAATATCTGGGTATGATCATGTATATAGGCATCACGTCTGAAACAAGTAGACTGACTCCTGCCTGCATCTACTACTATTACTCCACACATCGACCACTATCCAGCATGCATCTAGAGTATTAAGTTCAAGAGAACAGAGTAATGCTTTAAGCAAGATGACATGATGTAGAGAGATAAACTCATGCAATATGAAATAAACCCCATCTTGTCATCCTCGATGGCAACAATACAATACGTGCCTTGCTGCCCCTACTGTCACTGGGAAAGGACACCGCAAGATTGAACCCAAAGCTAAGCACTTCTCCCATTGCAAGAAAGATCAATCTAGTAGGCCAAACCAAACTAATAATTCGAAGAGACTTGCAAAGATAACCAATCATACATAAAATAATTCAGAGAAGATTCAAATATTGTTCATAGATAAACTTGATCATAAACTCATAATTCATCGGTCTCAACAAACACACCGCAAAAGAAGATTACATCGAATAGATCTCCACAAAAGAGGGGGAGAACTTTGTATTGAGATCCAAAAAGAGAGAAGAAGCCATCTAGCTAATAACTATGGATCCGTAGGTCTGAGGTAAACTACTCACACTTCATCGGAAGGGCTATGGTGTTGATGTAGAAGCCCTCCATGATCAATGCCCCCTCCGGCGGAGCTCCGGAACAGGCCCCAAGATGTGATCTCGTGGATACAGAAAGTTACGGTGGTGGAATTAGGGTTTTGGCTCCATATCTGGTAGTTTGGGGGTACGTAGGTATATATAGGAGGAAGGAGTATGTCGGTGGAGCAACAGGGGGCCCATGAGGGTGGAGGGCGTGCCCAGGGGGTAGGCGTGCCCCCTACTTCGTGGCCTCCTGGTTGATGTAGCGACCCGACCTCAGACGGTCAAGTCTCTATGCTTCAGTGTCATCCCTAGATCGGTAATGCTGACACACACAGTACTCGAAGGATTTATAACAGAGTAGCAATCACACACTTATTACATCGACTACCTCAAAAGAGAACTTATTATAGTAAATATGGCTTAAGGCCATCTAATACGATAACAGCGGAAGGCTTGGAAGATAAAGTGAGTCCATCAACTCCAACGGCATAGCTAAGCTGCACAGCAACGACCTAACGAACCCTACTCCTCGTCTGAAAAGTCTGCTACGTAATACGTTGCAGCCCGAACACGGGTCAGCACATGGAATATGCTGGCAAGATAACATAGTAGAGCAAGAACAGAATAATGCTATCACTACATGCATATTTGGCTGGTGGAAAGCTCTATGGTTATAGTTTTTGCGAAAAGCCAATTTTTCCCTACAACAAAGGAATAAATATTATTTTAACTATCATGGTGGTTGAAACATCATTGAGAAGGTTCCTCCAACTCAATCCCAATTAAAGTAATTAACAACCCAACAATATTAAATTAGAGTGATGAGATACTTAGGATACTCCAAGTACTAGATACTCAAGATTGTCCATAACCGGGGACACGGCTAACCATGATTAGATTGTACACTCTGCAGAGGTTTGCGCACTTTTCCCCACAAGACTCGATCACCTCCGTTGGATTTCTCGCACTACATGGTGTTTGAGAAACGGATGACCGAGACACAGTCTTTCAGAAACATTAACTCTTTAATCCGGGCAGACCATACCAAACCTACATCCTTCTACCTGCTGATCCACCTCTTCAAGAGCTCATGTAACTTCTTCAACTATGCTAGAGCCCATAATAGCTTGTGGCTACACACAGAAGTTTCTAGCATGAAAATATCTCAGTTCCCTTTGAGCCTGGGTGGCGGACCTTAGGATGATCACACGGGTACTCCAGGAGATCCTAGGACAACACTGGATTCTCCAGGTGCCCGACAAGTAATCCACCCAGATGTGTATTTAAGTTGCCACCTTAAGTTGAACCATTAATTAATCATCTCACATCTGTCATGGATACACTCAAACCCAGTCCACGTCTACGAGCATAGCATAGCAATATAAGCAATACGTAGAAATAACTCCCAAGGTTTGAATATAACAGGGCAATAGGTTCTACCTCATCAACTACTTGCCAACCTACAAGTTAATCACAACCTAATCATGCAGTGTTTGAGGATTGAAACTAATGCATAAAAACTGGGTATGGAAGGAGTATGATCAATGTGTTACTTGCCTTGCTGACGATCCGCAAAACCTAGGGACTCATAGTAGCACGCTTCGCACTCCAGGAATTCTATCGCAAACAGACAATAGAATACATAAGCAATCAAGCAAAGAAACACGGGTAAATCTCAAATAAGAACATCTAACCAGAAAGTTCAACTTAAGAACTCCGGTTTGCGAAAAGAATCAAATCAAACGGAGCAACGAAATTCAAACTGCGAAAGAAACAAAATCTATTTACTAATCTGGACTAAAGTCAAATTTTATAGTACCAAAATCATGTTCAAGTTGGTTAAATAGAAAGAGGGTTTTGAGATGAAGATATAGGCGCTTGAATCGCCTGATTCCGATAAACAAGCGAAAAGATAAACTAAAAAGAAAATCGGATCAGAAATCGCGATCGAAAATAATCGCGGAAAAATCTGAGAAAAAGAAAACTGACGAACAGGCTAACGAACAAACGTTCGTTGTCTGTAACTAACGAGTGGAAACCGTTCATTAAAACGAACATACGTACAAACGTCCGCTATATAAACTAAACCGGGAAAACCGGTGAACCGATCTGGAAAAAAACAAACTAGGGTTTCTAAAAAAACCGGATCAGGTTAAAAGAACCGAACGGCGGCGAGGCGTATACCTCCGGTGAGGTCCGGCGAGGCGAGGCGGCGGCTCCGGCGAGGCGGGCTGCGGCGGAGGGGTGTGCGGGCGGCGGCGGCGCGTCAATGGGCGATGGCGGCGGTGCGGCAACAGGCGGCGGCGGTGGCGCTATAGAGGCGGCGGCGCGGCAGAGGCGGCGGCGGCAAAGGCGGTGGCGGCGCTGCAGGCGGGGCGGGGCAGGCGGCGGGGTTGGTGGTGGGGGGTCCAGTGGCAGGGTATTTAAGGTGGGGCCTGCTTGGGGGGAGGGGCAAGCGGCGCGGGGAGGCGGAGTCCCGGCCAGACTCGGGGTCGGGGAGGCGGCGGCCTCCCGGTCTCCTGGAGGGAGATGGCGGCGCGGGGCTAGCGGGCCGGCTCGGCTGGGCTTCGGCCCAGTCGGGCGCTGAGAGATTTTTTTTAATAATTTCGCCGGAACTTAAATAAATCCTAAAAAATAAAATAAAAAACTAAAAATACCAAAACAAATTTTCACCATCTAAATAAAATATTTAGAACGAGATGAACATTTTCTTGGCCCTAAAATGCAATTTTGAAAAAATGTGCAATTTTTAATGCAAATAAAATAGCAATAAAATCCGAATAAAATCAAATATTTGATTTTAATATTTTTCCTCCAATATTTCAATTATTTTGGAGAATTCATATTATCTCCTCTCATATATTTTTAATATGAAATATTTTCGTAGAGAAAAATAAATAAAATCAATAATCCTCGTTTCAATATTTGATAAAATTCAAATTTGAAAACAATGAAATCCCCAACTCTCTCTGAGGGTCCTTGAGTTGCTTAGGATTTTGAGGATCGCGAAACGAAATGCAATAAAATATGATATGCATGAATGATCTATGTATAACATTCCAAATTGAAAATTTGGGATGTTACAAACCTACCCCCCTTAAGATGAATCTCGCCCCCGAGATTCAGGTTGGCTAGAAAATAGGTGTGGGTGGTCTTTGCGAAGATCATCCTCTCGTTCCCAGGTGGCTTCATCCTTGATATAATGGCTCCACTGAACTTTGCAAAACTTGATAACCTTGCTGAGGGTGACTCGGCTGGCAAATTCAAGAATCCTGACTGGCTTCTCCTCATAGGTCAAATCACTGTCCAACTGAATCACCTCCAAAGGTATTGTATCTCTTAACGGTATATCGGCCATCTCAACATGACACTTCTTCAGCTGTGAAACATGAAATACATCATGAACTCCTGACAGTCCTTCAGGTAACTCCAACTTGTAGGAAACTTCTCCCATACGTTACAAAACTCGGTACGGTCCTACAAATCTCGGGGCTAACTTTCCCTTGAATCCAAAACGTTTCACTCCTCGCAAGGGTGATACTCGCAGATATGCTCTGTCTCCAATTTCATAGGTTACCTCCTTGCCTTTCGAATCTGCATAACTCTTCTTCCTGGACTGAGCTACCTTCAGTCTATCTCGGATCAGCTTAACTTTCTCTTCAGACTCCTTGATCAAGTCTGGTCCAAACAACTGTTGATTTCCAACTTCATCCCACATCAACGGTGTTCTGCACCTTCGTCCATACAGGGCTTCGAACGGTGCCATCTTTAAACTGGCTTAGTAGCTATTTTTGTATGAGAACTCTGTGTAAGGTAAATTGTCATCCCAACTAGATCCATAATCTAGCGCACAGGCTCTCAACATATCCTCCAGAATCTGGTTGACTCTCTCGGTCTATCCATCTGTCTGCGGGTGAAAAGTTGTACTGAATTCCAGCCTTGTTCCCAAAGTTTGGTGCAACTGATGCCAAAACTTGGAAGTAAACAGTGTTCCTCTATCTGATACGATGGTCCTCGGAACTCCATGCAGACATACGATCCTGGTCATATATATCTTGGCCGACTTCGCACTTGTATAAGTTGTTTTCACTGGGATAAAGTGAGCTACTTTGGTCAAGCGATCAACTACTACCCATATAGAATCATATCCTGATTTGGTCCTAGGCAATCCGGTGATGAAACCCATGCCAAGGTTATCCCACTTCCATTCGGGTATTAGCATAGGATGTAACAATCCTGCTTGCTTTTGATGCTCTGCCTTCACTCTTTGACACACATCACATACGGCTACATACTCGGCAATATCCTTCTTCATACCAGTCCACAAGAAACGTTCCTTCAAATCCAAATACATCTTGGTGTTTCCGGGGTGTATCGAGTATGGTGAGTCATGATCCTCCTGAAGTATTAACTTCCTGATCTCTGTGTTATTGGGCACATAAACATGGTCCTCAAACCATAAGGTGTCGTGCTCATCCTCACAAAAACCTTTGGCCTTTCCTTTGCTCATTCTCTCTTTTATCTCGGCAATCTTTTTGTCATCCTTCTAAGCTTCTTGAATCTTTCCTAACAATGTAGACTGAACCTCCATTTTTGCAACAAAACCTCTAGGAACAATCTCCACTCGAAGTTCCCTCAGATCCTCTGCTAACTCCTTGGGCAATCCCGTGCTTACTAGGGTGTTAGCATAACTCTTCTGACTCAAAGCGTATGCTACGACATTGGCCTTGCCTGGATAATAGTGAAGCTTCATGTCATAATCCTTTATAAGCTCCAACCATCTCCTTTGCCTAAGGTTCAACTCCTTCTGTGTGAAAATGTACTTCAAACTCTTATGATCCGTGTACACATCACAACGATTTCCAATAAGGTAATGTCTCCAGGTCTTCAACGCATGCACTACGGCTGCCAACTCCAAATCATGCGTGGCATAATTCAATTCGTGCGGTTTTAGTTGTCATGAGGCACACGAAACAACTCTTCCATCCTGCATAAGCACACTTCCAAGTCCTAGGCGAGAAGCGTCGCAATACACTTGGAAATCCTTGCGTATATCCGGCAGAATCAGCACTGGGGCCGTAGTCAAACGTTTCTTTAACTCCTGAAAACTCACCCCACATTCTTCCGTCCATTTAAACTTGGTATCCTTTTTCAATAACTCTGTCATTGGCTTCGCAATCTTGGAAAAATTCTCAATGAATCTCCGATAGTATCCCGCGAGTCCAAGAAAACTGCGGATCTCGCTAACTGAAGTGGGTGCCAACCATTCAGTGACTGACTGTACCTTGGTGGGATCTACTGCTATACCTTCTCCTGATATAACATGTCCAAGGAATCCAACTTCCTTCAACCAAAACTCGCATTTGCTGAACTTGGCATACAACTGATGTTCCCTGTGTTTCTCGAGAACTAAACGCAAATGCTCTTTGTGCTCCTCCTCATCCTTCGAGTATAACATTATATCATCAATGAACACCACAACAAACTTATCCAAATATTCCATGAACACTTTGTTCATCATGCTCATGAAGTAGGCAGGGGCGTTAGTCAGTCCAAATGACATGACCGTATATTCATACAACCCGTACCGTGTGGTGAATGTTGTCTTTGGTATATCCTTCTCTCGAATCTTCAACTAGTAATATCCTAATCGCAGATCAATCTTTGGAAACACCTTAGCTCATTGTAGTTGTTCAAACAAATCATTGATCATCGGCAGTGGGTACTTGTTCTTGATCGTCACCTCATTTAATGCACGATAATCAACAACCATTCTTAGAGACTTATCCTTCTTTTCAACCAAAAGCACTGGGGCTCCCCATGGTGATGAACTCCATCGAATGTAACCTTTCTCCAATAACTCCTTGATCTGCTTCTTAATCTCCTCCATATCATTTGCGGGCATCCGGTATGGTCTCTTTGATATTGGCCCTATACCTGGCAATAGCTCTATCAAAAACTCGATGTCTTGATCCGGTGGCATGCCTGGTAACTCCTCTGGAAAAACATCCGGGTAATCCTTCACAACGGGCACTTCCTCCTGAACAACTCCCGTGAGGTTATTTACTTGGCTCCTCCTAGGCGCATGCCTAGATACATACTTGATCCTTTTTCCCTTCGGGGTGGTGAGAAAAATCGACTTACTAGCACAGTCAATGCTTCCTCCATACTTTGACATCCAGTCCATGCCTAATATCACATCCAATCCTTGTGACTCCAAGGTTATTAGGTCTGACGGAAAAACATGGCTACCAATGGTTAAGGGTATCTGGTCGCACCATCGACTAGCCATATACTCTGCTCCAGGTGAACTCACTAACAGAGGGGTCCTAAGGGTTTGGGTTGGTAGTTTAAACTTATCCATGAATCCCCTTGATATGTATGAATGCGATGCACCAGTATAAAAAGAACAAGGGCGGTAAAAGACTTCACCAAAAACTTACCTATAACCGCGTCTGGCTTCTGTTCAACCTCCTCCACGTTAACGTGGTTCACTTTTCCTTTGTTGAATGGATCGGGCTTCTTCCCAGCGCTCCCATTGCCGTTTCCATTCTTCGCTTCAGGGCACTCCGTGGCATAGTGTCCAGTCTTCCCGCACTTAAAGCAAGTAATGTGACTTAGATCTCTCTTGGCGGGTGTGGCTGGATTGGGGCGGTTCTGATTGTTGTTTGTTCCGTTCCCGGTCCCATTCTTAGAACCATTGTGGTTATGCGAACTTCCTCCGGTGTGGTTATGACCTCCATGGTTATGAACAAGTCCTCCCGAGTTCGGGGTTAGGAGAGGCTTCTGCTGAGCTCCTGAGTTATACCTCCCTTGCCCATACTTACTCTTACGGCTCTCAATTTGCAGCTACTTCCCTTCAATCATAAGAGCCTTATCTACCAACTCTTGGTAGTTGTTGAATGTTGCCACCATCAACTGCATGCTCAACTCATCATTTAGCCCTTCCATAAACTTCTCCTGCTTCGTGGCATCCGTGGCCACATCATCCGGGGCATAGCAGGATAACTTACTAAACTCATCCACGTACTAAGCTATAGTACGGTTTCCCTGGCGTAAGTTGTGAAACTCACGCTTCTTCATGCTCATAGCTCTGGTTGAGACATGGGCTGTGCGGAAAGCTTGCTGAAACTGATCCCAAGTGACGTTGGCTATGGGGAAAGTGGTCATATAATTCTCCCACCATGAGGCTGCTGGTCCATCCAATTGATGTGCGGCAAAGCGCACCTTCTCCGCATTTGTGCAACCTGCGGTGGTCAACTCCCTTCCAATATGGCGTAGCCAATCATCTACAACTATAGGCTCGGTGCTACTGGAAAACACCGACGGTTGCAACCTCAGAAAGCGAGCTAAGTTGTCAAATGGAGGCGGGTTGTTGTTGTTGTTGCCTTGGTTCTGGACTAACAATTGCATCAAGGCATTCTGCTGCTGGATCAACTGAGTGAGCTCCGGCGGGAAGGTAAATCCGGTGTCATGTCCCAGAGGCATCTGATGAGTTTAGAGGGGAGAGATTAGAATAGAAAGGGGTCTGATGAGAAAGCACTACCCATATGCACATGAGACAAACACAATCATTTCACTCAATCAATCAAACAAGGGCATACAAACGGTCTAGAACTATCGTTAAACTGCTCAACTACTACTATATACATGGGGAAATACTACTAATTATTTCGTGGTCATCTAGATATTTTGATCGGTAGAAGACTCCATGATGTCTGCTCCAGCTTTGTCCTCAAAGTCATCATCACTGGGGTCGGAGTCGGTGTCGTCGATGATGATGTAGTTCTCCGGGCAAGTGGAATTGTCGTCCTCTCCTCCTGGCGCGGGGTCTCCCATGAATATTCCGATCTTCTTTATCAAGTCGTCATTCTTCTCCAATAGTGTTGCAATTTCCTCCTCATATCCATCGTGTGTAGACTTGAGTTCTTCTTCCAGATCGATGATCCTTGTCTTTGCCTTCTTCAATTCTAACATGTCTGAGCACATCTGGTTCTCCTGGCGTCAAATGTGCTGGTTTAACTCCTGGATAGAAGCTGCAATGGATCTGTCCTTCCGGGTGCTAACTATTTCCCATTGCTCATCTCGGCGCCCACATATATGATAGATAGTATCCTTAAGATCCTTGTTGTAAACTTCTCCAATGCGTCCCATGGCAATGTGGGCTGCCATGCTCTTGCCTAGACTCCAGGTTGGTGCATCAAAAGAAAACTCTATGGGCTCAGTGATTGGCGTGAATGTCCTTCCTGGAACTTGAACTTGAATCATCCAGCGCTCCTCTTCTGGTAAGGTGGCATTGTACGTCCCGGTGAAGCTTGGTATTCCGATGTTCAAGTACCTAGTAACTTCCTTCAAGTGGCGTCCAAAGGGTGTGTCTTCATCCGGTTGCGTGAACTTGATCCTTGTATCCGCCATCCTAAAGAGTAGAAAATAGGAGAGGAGTCAGAAATGAGTAGAGAAGAGTGACCTATGGCTTATCTTAGTGGTCGTGTCCTACACTCAGCGTGTGCTCTAATACCATCTTGTAGCGACCCGACCTCAGACGGTCAAGTCTCTGTGCTTCAGTGTCATCCCTGGATCGATAATGCTGACACACACAGTACTCGAAGGATTTATAACAGAGTAGCAATCATACACTTATTACATTGACTATCTCAAAAGAGAACTTATTACAGTAAATATGGCTTAAGGCAATCTAATACGATAACAGCGGAAGGCTTGGAAGATAAAGTGAGTCCATCAACTCCAACGGCATACCTGAGTTGCACGACAACGACCTAACGAACCTTACTCCTCGTCTGAAAAGTCTGCAACATAATACGTTGCAGCCCGAAAACGGGTCAGCACATGGAATATGCTGGCAAGATAACATAGTAGAGCAAGAATAGAATAATGCTATCACTACATGCATATTTGGCTGGTGGAAAGCTCCATGGTTATAGTTTTTGTGAAAAGCCAATGTTTTTCCTACAACAAAGGAATAAATTTTATTTTAACTATCATGGTGGTTGAAACATCATTGAGAAGGTTCCTCCAACTCAATCCCAATTAAAGTAATTAACAACCCAACAATATTAAATTAGAGTGATGAGATACTTAGGATACTCCAAGTACTAGATACTCAAGATTGTCCATAACCTGGGACAGGGCTAACCATGATTAGATTATACACTCTGCAGAGGTTTGCGCACTTGTCCCCACAAGACTCGATCGCCTCCGTTGGATTTCTCGCACTACATGGTGTTTGAGAAACGGATGACCAAGACACAGTCTTTCAGAAGCATTAACTCTTTACTCCGGGCAGACCATACCAAACCTACATCCCTCTACCTGTTGATCCACCTCTTCAAGAGCTCATGTAACTTACTCAACTATGCTAGAGCCCACAATAGCTTGTGGCTGCACATGGAAGTTTCTAGCATGAAAATATCTCAGTTCCCTTTGAGCCTCGGTGGCGGACCTTAGGATGATCACATGGGTACTCCGAGATATCCTAGGACAACACTGGATTCTCCAGGTGCCCCACAAGCAATCCACCCAGATGTGTATTCAAGTTGCCACCTTAAGTTGAACCATTAATTAATAATCTCACATCTATCATGGATACACTCAAACCCAGTCCACGTCTACAAGCATAGCATGGCAATATAAGCAATACGTAGAAAGAACTCCCAAGGTTTGAATATAACAGGGCAATAGGTTCTACCTCATCAAGTACTTCCCAACCCACAAGTTAATCACAACCTAATCATGCAGTGTTTGAGGATTGAAACTAATGCATAAAAACTAGGTATGGAAGGAGTATGATCAATGTGTTACTTGCCTTGCTGACGATCCACAAAACCTAGGGACTCGTAGTAGCACGCTTCGCACTCCGGGAATTCTATCGCAAACAGACAATAGCATACATAAGCAATCAAGCAAAGAAACACGGGTAAATCTCAAATAAGAAGATCTAACCAGAAAGTTCAACTTAAGAACTCTGGTTTGCGAAAAGAATCAAATCAAACGGAGCAACGAAACTCAAACTACGAAAGAAACAAGATCTGATTACTAATCTGGACTAAATTCAAATTTTACAGTGCCAAAATCATGTTTGATTTTAATATTTTTCCTCCAATATTTCAATTATTTTGGAGAATTCATATTATCTCTTCTCATATATTTTTAATATGAAATATTTTCAGAGAGAAAAATAAATAAAATCAATAATCCTCGTTTCAATATTTGATAAAATTCAAATATGAAAAGAATGAAATCCCCAACTCTCTCTGAGGCTCCTTGAGTTGCTTAGGATTTCGAGGATCTCGAAACGAAATGCAATAAAATATGATATCCGCGGCCGACGCCATCATCAACAGTGGGCCGTGGGAGGCCGGCGCCAACCCCATCCAGATCAACGACGGCGGCGGCTGGACTTTGCGGCCCTGCTTCCGGCGCGGCGAGAGCTCGGGGGCACGTAGCTGTCGTCGCTCGTCTCCGGAGTCTCATAGAGCTTGGGAGAACCGCTGGACTCCAAAGAGTCGCTGCTGCTAGAGCAGCCGCGAGCAGGGCACGCCTCATCCTGGCGCTCCCCTTCGGGGCAACACTCCAAGCAGCGACCCTCCGCGTCGAAGACCTTGAAGAACAGCGTGGAGGCGCCGTCCTACTCGAAGTGGATTGCGAGGGCGCCCTCCGCACGGCAAACCCACGCGACCTCGCCCCAGCCACGGGTCATGAAGATCTGGCCGGTGGAGACTGCTTCAACCTCTGCCCCGGTCGCCGGAGCGTCGCAGTCGGCATTCTGCAACCAGAGTTCGAGAGGCCCCCTCGGAGGCATCACATCAGAGAAGAAGCGCGGGAAGCAGATCCAGGAGCTTGGGGCCATCGCCGCCCATAGCAAGAGCTCGCGTGAGGAGCCCGCGGCGTGGACTCCAGGAGCGACGGCATTCGTCGCCGCAGTGCGTCGACCTTGGCCGCGATGCGCGCGCCGATGCTCGTTGCTCCTTCCTCCCGAGCCCCTGGCTTGGGCGTGCAAGGGCAGTGGATACCCAGGAGGAGGCTGCTCACACCAAGGCCTCGTCACCACCTGCATCGCCACAACGTCGCGATGGTGGACCGACCTCTTCTTCAGCGGGAGCAGCGCCGGCATGTCGAGGGGAATCTTTCCCTTCTCATCAGCTGAGAACTTTCGGATCGGCGCCATTGAAGTTGCTACTAGCAGTAGAACGGGGGAAGAAGAAGCAAGTGGAATGGGAAGAAGTGGGGGATGGGGGCTGCGCCCCCTTCCTCATTTATAGCAGGAGAAGGCCAACCAGCGCCACCTGATCACATGTAATGATGATTTTCCTTGCATGTCACAGGGACTTGTCAAGTCGGGCAGTTGCCGAGGCAGCATGGGGAAGCGAAGACGCCCACGTCCAATCAACCGCCATGCATCAACCGAGGCCGCAGGCTTTTGGGGCCCGCGGGGCTTCGTGCTTGACCTTTGGCTTCGCCTCGAAGCCAAGCCCGAGCGGGCCTTGGGCCTGGGGGCTACTGTCGGCATTCTAGGAATGGGGGTCCCCAGACTTGCCTGCCTGCGGCCCATGGCGTGGCTGAGCTAGCAGGCCCGTACGGTCCGTCTTCATTGACAAGGTATTCAAGACCCTCGCAAGGGGCCAAGCCTCGCGAAGCAGACGACGCAAGACCTCCTCAGGAGCGGCCTCGCCAGGTAGGCTCATGAGGGGCGGAGAGATCAAGGCAAGGCAAACCTCACGAGGTCCTTGTGACGTGAGCCATGACAATCGAGACCAGGCGGGCGCCAGTGCGTGCAGTGTCCTTGCTTTCTGTTTGGTGACAAGGGGGCAAGCGCAGGCATGGAGTATCGAGGCATCAAGGAAAGGTTTCCATATCGATGCAACGAGACCAAGACTAGCAGGACGGCAAGACAGAGGTCACCATGGAGCCCAAGACGGCGTCACCACCGGAGCCTTTTTCAGGCGAAGACTACTTTTGTCAAGATCGCTCATTATGTGTTGTGTGATACTAGATCGGAGGAAACGGCCGAACACCTATTCTTCAATTATGCCATCAGCAAAACATGTTGGGCTGAGCTTGGGATGGAGCTTAGTGGGCAAGGCAACAGGCTCCAGCTGATGCACTCAGGTAAAGGGAGATGGACTCAACCAATGTACATGGAGCTTTTCATAACATCAGCCTGGATCATATGGGAGGAAAGGAATAGGAAGATTTTCAAGAGAGCCCCGCCCACCATTCAATCCTGGAGAGAAAGATTCATAAAGGACTTTACACTACTGGTGCATAGGGTTAAGCCCTCCCTCGTGACATTCGTTGAGAACTTTTCCAACTCTATAACATAGAATAACTGTTGCTTTCTCTCTGTGGTTGTCCAAATGGATGTGCTCCCACACATGTATGTGGGTGGTATGTGCAGGAGAAAACTGTCGGATTTCGGGTTCCGCGAACCCTTGAGAGGTTCGAACTCTGGTGTGCATGCGAAGAACTCGTCCTCCCCAGTCTGCCTACTTGCTGTGTGAGTAGTTTACCTCAGACCTACGGGTCCATGGTTATTAACTAGATGGCTTCTTCTCTCTCTTTGGATCTCAATAGAAAGTTCTCCTCGATTCTCTTGGAGATCTATTAGATGTAACTCTTCTTTTTGCGGTGTGTTTGTCGAGATCCGATGAATTGTGGGTTTATGATCCAGATTATCTATGAACAATATTTGAATCTTCTCTGAATTCTTTTATGTATGATTGGTTTATATTTGCAAGTCTCTTCGAATTATCAGTTTGGTTTGTCCTACTAGATTGATCTTTCTTGCAATGGGAGAAGTGCTTAGCTTTGGGTTATCTTGCGGTGCTCGATCCTAGTGATAGAAAGGGAAACGACGCGTATTGTATTGTTGCCATCGAGGATAAAAAGATGGGGTTTATATCATATTGCATGAGTTTATCCCTCTAGAACATGTCATCTTGCTTAAGGCGTTACTCTGTTCTTATGAACTTAATACTCTAGATGCATGCTGTATAGCGGTCGATGTGTGGAGTAATAGTAGTAGATGCAGGCAGGAGTCGGTCTACTTGTCACGGACGTGATGCCTATATACATGATCATGCCTATATATTCTCATAATTATTCGCTTTTCTATCAATTGCTCGACAGTAATTTTTTCACCCACCGTAATACTTATGCTATCTTGAGAGAAGCCACTAGTGAAACCTATGGCCCCCGGGTCTATTTTCCATCATACAAGTTTCAAATCTATTTTATTTTGCAATCTTTATTTTAATCTATATCATAAAAATACCAAAAATACTTATCTTATTATTATCATCTCTATCAGATCTCACTCTTGCAAGTGGCCGTGAAGGTTATCACGTTGGTTGCGAGGTTCTTATTTGTTTGTGTAGGTACGAGGTGACTCGCGCGTGGTCTCCTACTAGATTGATACCTTGGTTCTCAAAAACTAAGGGAAATACTTACACTGCTTTACTGCACCACCCTTTCCTCTTCAAGGGAAAACCAACGCAGTGCTCAAGAGGTAGCAAGAAGGATTTATGGCGCCGTTGCCAAGGAGATCTACGCCAAGTCAAGACATACCAAGTACCCATCACAACTGATCTTATCCTTCGCATTACATTATTTGCCATTTACCTCTCGTCTTCCTCTCCCCCACTTCACCCTTGCCGTTTTATTCGCCCTCTTTTCCATTCGCATCTTTTTCGCTTGCCTCTTGTTGCTTGTTGCCCTTATGGCTTTATCAAAATGTGTTGATCCTCACCTTAGAAGGTTGGAAGATATCGAAAACAACGTTAGAAGTTTTATGTCCTTGCAGTTTGAGCATAATAATTTCTTTAGAAACGAGCTTAAAGAATAGAAAGGTTTTATTGGTTTCATGAATAAATAGCTCGATGATATGTCTAAGGAATTTTATGGTTTGAAATCTCAGTTTGCTCATCTTGAAAAATTAATTGCCCAAATTTATGATAAGCAGGCCACTTTAGTTAATAAGATGGCTGCTAAACCAAAAGAGTTAGATAATAAAGATGAAGATTTAAAAGTTAATGATGTGTCCCCTATCAAATCTTTGTTTTGCAATATGTATCTTGATAATGATGGGACTGGAGATGAGTCAACTTTAGTTAGAAGGTGTCCCAAAAATTCGTAGTTTTTAGATCTCGATGCAAAAATTGGTAAAAGTGGGATTGAAGAGGTCAAAACTTTAGATAGCAATGAACCCACTATATTTAATTTCAAGGAATTTAATTATGATAATTGCTCTTTGATAGATTGTATTTCCTTGTTGTAGTCTGTGCTAAATTCTCCTCATGCTTATAGTCAAAATAAAGCTTTTACTAAACATATCGTTGATGCTTTGATGCAATCTTATGAAGAAAACCTTGAGTTGGAAGTTTCTATCCCAAGAAAACTTTATGATGAATGGGAACCTACAATTAAAATTAAAATTAAAGATCATGAATGCTATGCTTTGTGTGATCTGGGTGCTAGTGTTTCCACGATTCCAGAAACTTTGTGTGATTTGCTAGGTTTCCGTGAATTTGATGATTGTTCTCTAAATTTGCACCTTGCGGATTACACCATTAAGAAACCTATGGGAAAGATTAATGATGTTGTTATTGTTGCCAATAGGAACTATGTCCCCGTAGATTTCATTGTTCTTGATATAGATTGCAATCCTTCATGTCCTATTATTCTTCGTAGACATTTACTTAGAACGATTGGTGCAATTATTGATATGTAGGAAGGGAATATTAGATTCCAATTTCCGTTAAGGAAGTGCATGGAACACTTTCCTAGAAAGAAAATTAAATTGCCTTATGAATCTATTATGAGAGCCACTTATGGATTGCATACCAAAGATGACAATACCTAGATCTATCCTTGCTTTTATGCCTAGCTAAGGGCGTTAAACGATAGCACTTGTTGGGAGGCAACCCAATTTTATTTTTATTCCTTAATTTTTTCTCCTGTTTAGTAATAAATAATTTATCTAGCCTCTGTTTTGGTTGTGTTTTTTGTTTTTAATTAGTGTTTGTGCCAATTAGAACCGTTGGGAAGACTTGGGGAAAATCTTTTTGATCCTGCTGTAAAAAACAGAAACTTTAGTACTCGCGAGAATTGATGCCATTTTTTATTGGAGAGAGATATTTAGTTAATTCTTTTTGCAGATGATTAATAGATAAATTCATCACGTCCAGCAATTTATTTTAGAATTTTTGGGGTTCAGAAGTGGTCGAAACATACAGATTACTACAGACTATTCTGTTTTTGACAGATTCTGTTTTTCGTGTGTGGTTTGCTTATTTTGATGAATCTATGGCTAGTAATAGAGTTTATGAACCATAGAAAAGTTGGAATACAGTAGGTTTAACACCAATATAAATCAAGAATGAGTTAATTACAGTACCTTGAAGTGGTGGTTTGTTTTCTTTTACTAATGAAGCTCACGAAGATTTTCCTTTAAGTTTTGTGTTGTGAAGTTTTCAAGTTTTGGGTAAGGATTTGATGGATTATGGAACAAGGAGTGGCAAGAGCCTAAGGGCATCTCCAGCCGCGCCCCCAGGAAGGCCTCCCCAGGCGTTTTTTTGCGCCGGTGCCGAAAAAACGGCCCAGTCGCGCCCCCAGGAGCCCGATTTTCGCCGGCCTGGACCGAAAACAGCGCCGGCGGACTCACGCCGAACCCGGCGCGCTGGGGGGCGCCTGGGGGCGCCGGGGCGAACTGTTTTGGCGCGAAAAAGCCGCGGGCCAGCCGCATCAGGGACACGGCGGCTCGTCTTCCCCCAACTGCCTCGGTTCCCACGGGGAATCAATGGCAAGGCTGCCGCCGGTCAGCCTTGCCGTTGATTCCTCACGGGCGGCGCGTCACGGGACGGCGCGCCGACGCCTCCCCTCCCTCGCACGCGTACACACGGGCGCGGAGCGGCTATAAAAGCCGGCAGTCTCTCGCGTGTGCCCACACCAGACTCGCCCCTCGCTGCCGCCCAACCCCTCTCTCTCCATCTCCGTCTTCCTCTCCCGAGCACCAACGGCAGCCCCTCTCTCTCCCTCTCTACCACCGCCGAGCCCGTCGCCATGGCAGAGCGCATCCCCGGAGACGAGGCGGCGGCGAACGGCTTCGGCCGCAATTCGCTCCGCGAACAGGAGTCCTGGCTCCTGTTCCAGGCGAACATCCCGGCGCCGCCGGACATGCGCGCCGGGCCGACGGGGTGGCGGCTCAGCGACGGGGGAGTGCCCGTTCCCCCGTTACCCGACGCCGTGGCGAAGCCCGGGTACTTCACCGAGGAGGTCGAAGTCGCGCGCGCCTCCCTGACCGACGACGAGCGCTCCCTCCCCCAGTACGCCGCCGGCAATCACGCGGCTTGGGCGGCGTACTTCCAGCGCCGCCAGCAGCAGCGCCTGGCCTCCACCAACGATGCGCCGGTGGTCGGCGGCGCGAAGAACAGCGAGGGGCGCCGCCTGTGGTGGGGCGTTCCCGGCCGCACGCTGGATGGCGTGCTGGCGTACCTCGACGGCGGCAACAACCCGCCGTTGACCTATCCTGCGACGGGGGCCGCCCCGTTGCAACACCGACACGCATGGGCACCAAGGAGGTTCGCCTCCTCCTCGTCTTCCTCCTCTCGCTCATCTTCCCACTCCTCCGGTTCTCCGGCGCTTCTCGGCGTCAAGGCCGAGCCCGCGGCGGAGACGCCAATTGGTCGGCGCACTCGCAGCATCAGCATCGTCATCAACGAGGGCGGCTAACGCGTCTCCTCCTTGTCGGCTCCTCCGCCCTTCGTCAAGCCAAAGACGGAGCCGGTGCTAGCGCCGGTGAAGGCGGAGTTCGACGATGACGACACGGCCCTAGAATGGGCGCGTCAGGACTCCATTGCGATGGAGAAGGCGCGCCGGGAGAAGGATAAGGAGCGCCAACGCGCCGCCCTGCGCCGCTTCGAGGAGCGCCAACGCGGCCGTGATGAAGACGGGGTCGTTGTCTTATGCGACAGCGACGACGACAACGCGCCGCCGCCAGTCCGCCATGGCGACGCCGGGCAGGGGTCCAGCAGGGGCGCCCGCGTCAAGGAGGAGAAGGCCGACGACGACGATGGCGGCGACGGCGGCGAGGACTTCAGCCCCTTTCTTTTTTAGATTAGGTTAATGTAATGAAAATGCGCAAATTTCACCGAAATTTGCCATGTTTGGCCGAAATTTAACTAGTTTTTATCATAACTTCGCCGAACGGTCCTTCTTTTTTTTATTTTAATACGCGCCTGGGGGCGGCCCTGGGGGCCGACGGCTGGGGACTGACTCGCCCCCAGGGCCATTTTTTGCGCCGGCTCACCCCCAGGCGGCGCTTTTAGACGCCCCCTGGGGGGCCAACGGCTGGAGATGCCCTAAGCTTGGGGATGCCCAAGGCACCCCAAGGTAAAATCCAAGGACACCAAAAAGCCTAAGCTTGGGGATGCCCCGGAAGGCATCCCCTCTTTCGTCTTCGTCTATCGGTAACTTTACTTGGAGCTATATATTTACTCGCCACATGATATGTGTTTTGCTTGCAGCGTCTTGTATGATATTAGTCTTTGCTTTCTATTTTACCACAATCATCCTTGTCGTACACACCTTTCGGGAGAGATACACATGAATTGGAATTTATTAGAATACTCTATGTGCTTCACTTATATCTTTTGAGGTATATAGTTTTTGCTTTAGTGCTTCGCTTATATCGTTTAGAGCACGGCGGTGGTTTTACTTTATAGAAATAATTGATCTCGCATGCTTCACTTATATCATTTTGAGAGTCCTTTAGAACAGCATGGTAATTCACTTTGGTTATAAGTTTTAAATGCTAAGAGAAGTTGGATGCTTGATAGGTGGTTTTGAGATATAAAGGTGGTAATATTAGAAGTGTGCTAGTTGAGTAATTGTAAAATTGATGAATATTTGTGTTGAAGTTGGCGAGTCCCGTAGCATGCACGTATGGTGAACGTTATGTGACAAATTTGAAGCATGCTGTGTTCTTTGATTGCTTTCCTTATGAGTGGCGGTCGGGAACGAGCGATTGTATTTTCCTACCAATCTATCCCCCTAGAGCATGCACGTAGTGCTCAAGAGGAAGCACTTGGCCCCTCACTAGGGTCTTGAGTTGTTGATGCTGAAGCTGGGTCGTACCACGCTTCCTTGGCAACTGCTCTAGGCTGACAAAAATGTTGGTGCTCGGTGCGGAGCCTTCATTGCCTTTTGAGTGAGTCCTGGATTAGGGGGTCTCTGGACAGCCGGACTATATCCTTTGGCCGGACTGTTGGACTATGAACATACAAGATTGAAGACTTCGTCCCGTGTTCGGATGGGACTCTGCTTGGCATGGAAGGCAAGCTAGGCAATACGAATATGTATATCTCCTCCTTTGTAACCGATCTTGTGTAACCCTAGCTCCCTCCGGTGTCTATATAAAGCAAAGGGTTTTAGTCCGTAGGACAACATACAACAATCATACCATAGGATAGCTTCTAGGGTTTAGCCTCTACGATCTCGTGGTAGATCAACTCTTGTAATACTCATATCATCAATAACAATCAAGCAAGACGTAGGGTATTACCTCCATCAAGAGGGCCCGAACCTGGGTAAACATCGTGTCCCCTGCCTCCTGTTACCATCGATCCTAGACGCACAGCTCGGGACCCCCTACCCGAGATTCGTCAGTTTTGACACCGACATTGGTGCTTTCATTGAGAGTTCCGCTGTGTGATCGGAAAAAGGATCGATGGCTCATCTCCAGGTCAACTGCGATGCCGGCATCTTCATCGCCGGCTCAACTGGTCACCTTGGCTCGACCGAGGACTGTGCTCCATCTCCGATCGTCATGTTCGGACAAGGGCCTTCATCAACATCAACTCCGATCTCTATCAAGATCATGGAGGAATCATCCATGGAGCTCGAGGGCTCAACGTCAACATTGCCCTCGAGCGACCGTGCTGTTTTTCCGAACAACAAACTTGTATCCGCTGGCACCACCTCTTAGAGCATCGCTTTGACAATTCCTTTGATGGAGTTGTGAGGAATTGAGTCTACAACAACCATGCAAAATTTCATCGAGTTTCTATGTAGGAATCTCCCGCAATCTACGATATACCAGAGACCTATCAAATCTGGACGGGAATCTGGACGAGTTTAGGGCGTGGTCTGCAGCACCTAGCTCGGACGTCTTTTAGAAGATCCAACCGTTGATCGGCTGCGGAATTCCTATATCTAACACCTCTCAAAATTTCAGCTCCATCCGACCGTCCAAACTCCGGGAACCTTTCGATTAGTGCATCACTTTTCGAGTCTGTTTTCTGCGTGAATACGGATCCGACCCGAATTCATGTTTCTTTATGAACGTGATATGGGACAACCTTCTTAAAAAAAATTTCTCCTAGGGTATTGTATGTTGTTTTTAAACACGTGCCCATAAAATTTTAAGTCTCTTCTGAGGTAATCTTCACTATCATGCTGGTGTCAAACCAGTCCGGCAATACTGCTGCACGGCTACCGATCTGCGCTAGACACGTCGTCGCCTTTTGAGCCGAGCTCAACTTGTTCGGATCATCATCTCGGCAAGCGAACAAGAGTTCGGAATCACCAAGGATAAATCATCACCAACATCGCCGCCCCACGGAATACACGGAGCGGGAACACAGGCATCGCCGCATGGTCACTTCATCAAACCGGCATTCACCGCGTCACAAGTTACGACCTGGGTCGGCATGGCCGCACTGTTGCTTCTTCGAGTCAATATGGCAGCTACAACAACTCCTCACCGGCCTGCTCCGTCACCTCGGCTAGACCGGAGACTTGGCTATTTCTTCATCAACATACTCCGGTGACTTCGGCGTCACCAGCCGACCAGCTTCGTCACGTTAGCTGGACCGAGGGCTTCGCCTCGGCAAGCCAACCTTTGCCAGCATCACCAGGCCATCGCTTTATCGCCCATGGGTGTGCGGATCGATTCCCGATTTTGGGAGTCGCTTTTCTTCGGGATGCTACAACAAATAAACCAGGTGCTATTAATCCTAACAATTTTTGCTTGTTGGGTTTATTTTTCTTAAGGAATTATTACTCTGGTTTGTTCCATCATCTGTACACAGGTCTATCAAATGGCGGCCACATTAAAAACGGTCGCGTGGTGGTTCGGTCAGTTTCCGTACATAGTTCGGCGAACGCCGCATCCGGAGCCCGGACCGCCCTGCAAATTCAGGCTTTGTCACGCCTTCACTACGTCACGCTGACGCCCTGCATGGACATTGGCTTCGGCGCCATGCCACATTTATTTAAATAAATTATTTTTGCGTAAAGCAATTATGCAAGTATTATATATATATATTATTATTTCCTGGACCGCACTGTTTTATTGTGCAGGTAATCGATTTTGACTGTGTTAGGTGGTCACTACTCCGGAGTGCCGAACTCATTGCTCGGATACCTCGGGCCTGGGGGTTGGGACCTCGGCCATGCCGAGGACTGCGAACCTTGTCGGATCTGTCACAGATCAATGGGCGTCTTCGTCCCACCACAAGCCCGAATCACGTCATCAACACCGAGCACATTAACCAGCTAAGTTGCTTCCATGCTCAAAAACTTTCAGTTTTAAATTTTGTTCGGTTCGACCAAGCATTATACTTTTCGGCACAAAGTTGTTTGTGACAAAGTTCCTTGTCAAAACTTTGTTTGTGACGTGCATATTCAAATACCTCGTTTATTTGGGGGCTTCCTTGATGGAGCTTTTCCTCTTGCATATGATTATACTTGTACAGCTTCATTCCTTGTTCGTGTATTACGCCACAATATGCACCATATTGACCTAAGCGATTTGCAAGCTGGGTTGCCTGGCTCCTGTGTTTACCCCTACATTCCCGATTGTTTGGCTAGGGAGTAAAGGGAGCACCTCTGTGATTGTCACGACCGGGTCGTCCGAGCTCTGACCTCAGACTGGGTGAAGCCGAAAGCTAGCGCTCTTAGTGTTTTCAATCATGGTCGGCACACAACGGAACTCATGAGTACAAAAAATTTATATCACATGTCTCATAGTAACAATGAGCACCGAAGAAAGGTATCGGTGGGGGTACTATTTTCTTCGAAGATGCTTCTTACATTTCGTCAGTAATATAGCATAAGTTCCCTGAGCGCGCTTTGTCTGTTACAGCCTTATGGCCTGATTTCCTGGTTATTGGAAACACCGTCGATATTCTCGACAGCTGAAGTACATAACACTCTTTGGCCCTTGACCAAAGAGGGAGAAGCCGACGGTCGGTTAAGACGCGTATAAAGTTTGGGTGAACACAGATATGATATAAGTACTTTGGTACATACATTCATTATACATAAAATTCTTTTACCCAAGTCACTTGGGGGCTCTTAAATTTATATGAGCCGTTTTATAATAAGTGTTCTTCTTAGTCGTTGCAAAGTTTTATTATTATTATTATTATTATTATTATTATTATTATTATTATTAATAACTCCTTTTTTCGACACGAGTGTGTGGTCACTAGCCGGGGAGCCTAGTTTCTCTCTCAAAGCCGCTAGAGTTTAGTTTGCTAAGCTGGCCTAACGAGAAGTAATCCGCCTTCGGGATAGGAGGTTGAAGGCATAGGCTGACCTGCTTGAGGTCTTGAGATAAGATGTGTCATGATAAAGCACGGCATAAGCACTTTTTTTCTAAAGTCCAATTTTCACATTGGCACCGAACACTTGATCTTATTCGGACGTCAGGTTTTCACTGACATTTTTGGTTTTCCAAGCCTATGGCACTTTTAAACTATTTGTGTGTTTTCAGCATTAGTCTCGTAGTGCAACGCCGGACACCTTTAGAGATTCGGCAAAAACACTCTCAGATATTGCCATATATGCATCGGTTTTGAATTGTGTCTTCGGTCAATAGTTGGGTCGCCCGGCTCCTGTGCTTGCCTCCTACGTTCCGCTTTGTTCGGCTAGGTGTGCAAAGGGCGAACCACTGCGATTGTGCTTCCAGCTCGCATGGTTAAGTACCTCAGTGGAGAAAGCTGAAAACTGCCTGTCACAATAGGTGTAAACTGGTCAGCGATCCGATGACTATGTTAAATGACGGGCCGTTCGTAACATTGGCCGAAGTGTTTACGACTTGACCTTGACTGTCGCCGAACACTACCGGGGGCTAGTAACTGGCCTCCCAAACTAAATCCTCAATATTTTGCTCTTACATTAGAGCTGAGGTTTCATGATCATGCTTAGCATAACAACCCAAAGAAAGGAACCGATAGGGGGACTATTTTCTTTGGAAGACATTTCTTATGTTAAACAATAATATAACATATCTCTCTGCGTACCTTTGTTTATAAAACCGTATGGCCAGATTGCCTTGTTTGTCGTAAATCTTTGCCCTCATAAAGGCTTTATAAAGTAGGACAAACACTCCTCGGCTACTGGACGAGGAGGTGGAAGCCGATGGTCGGTCAACAAAGTTTTATACAATGCAGGTCTGAACATTAATGACGTGAAGTACTTGGATACATAGAGTCATTACACATAATTTGTGATTTTACTATGGATATCGATCCTTAATTGGGCCACCCGTGCCCGCATTAAGGCTCGGGGGCTACTGGGCTTCGAGCTTATTATTTACAAATATTAAAGGGGCACATCGATCCCCTGATCTGGTGGTGCCACCCGACCAGTGTCTTGGGGGCTACTGCATTGCCTGTCCAATGCAGAAAATTTTAAGTGCAATACAGTTTCTGAGGAGATTTTGATCCTCAGGTTGGTTGGCCGCACCCAACCCGAGTCTCGAGGACTGAGCACGCCGCTTTTTGTGTCGCAAAGTATTCTGCCGAGCTAGGACTTGATCCTCAGGCCGATTTTTGCAAATCAACATGAGTCTCAGCGGCTACTGGGATCAGCGGTCTTACGTAATCCTTCATGTGCATCTCGGGTTTTAAACCGACACACACCTTGAGGGCTACTGGCTATATATGTTCGCAGAGAATAAATTGCACCAATAAAAAATATTGACAAAAAATCAGCCCACAGTCGGGGTGGTGCACCACCTCGGAAGCAGTCCGGCATAAAGCTCGGGCGCTAGTGGCTGGCTCCATAGAGGGCATTTCCGGCATTAAGCTCGACTAAACTCCTTCAAATTTTTTGAACCAAGGTGATATGACACCTCGGATATAGTCCGGCGTTGGAGCTCGGATACAGTCCGGCGTTGGAGCTTGGACATAGTCCGGCGTTGGAGCTCGGATACATTCCGGCGTTGGAGCTCGGATACATTCCAACGTTGGAGCTCGGAAAGCGGTCTGACATTGGTGCTCGGCTACAAAAGATACCTCGAATGCAGTCCAGCGTTAGAGCTCGGACGCAAGAAGACACTGCCTCCCAGGAACAACTTCAAACCCGAGGTGTGGCATAAAAATAACAAGGCATTGGTAAAGGCTGGAAACTTAAAGGGGCTCCTCGGATGCTCGACGTGTAAACTCGTCGAATGCATTTTAGCGATCCTCAAGATCGAAGATGAGGAGAAGAACGCGAACTTGAGCGCTAGAGCTCAAGTGTGCGGGAATGGGTAAGCGAGGAAGAAGAAGGTGTGGGTGAAAAAAAGTAAATCCTTGTCCCTTTATAAGGGCGGAAGGGGAGATGTGTCTCCCTACTTGCCTGGCAAAACCGCTTATTCCCCAGGCGCCGCAATTGATGGCGCGGCTGGGTTACCCACGCCCGTATTGATGAGAAGCCCACGAAAAGGGGAACACGATCTCTGCTTTGACAAGACGTGTCAAGAAAACCGCCTCGCGATATGTGCGGAGCTGGTTGGGGAAAACGTACGAATAATGACTGGGACATGGCATGATGTCATGCTGTCAGAACATGTCAGCATATTAGATTTGTGGAAATATTATTCTCTCTACGATGGTATGTGGAATTTATTTTGCAGGGCCGGACACTATCCTTGCATTCAAAACTCTTCCATGGTGTATTCGGAGGAGGAACCTGCCTTGCAATACCAAAGACAATACAGCGCGCCGGACTCATCGGCATTGAAGCCTGGTTCAGGGGCTACTGAGGGAGTCCTGGATTAGGGGGTCTCTGGACAGCTGGACTATATCCTTTGGCCGGACTGTTGGACTATGAAGATACAAGATTGAAGACTTCGTCCCGTGTCCGGATGGGACTCTGCTTGGCGTGGAAGGCAAGCTAGGCAATACGGATATGTATATCTCCTCCTTTGTAACCGACCTTGTGTAACCCTAGCTCCCTCCAGTGTCTATATAAACCGGATGGTTTTAGTCCATAGGACAACATACAACAATCATACCATAGGCTAGCTTCTAGGGTTTAGCCTCTACGATCTCGTGGTAGATCAACTCTTGTAATACTCATATCATCAAGAACAATCAAGCAGGACGTAGGGTATTACCTCCATCAAGAGGGCCCGAACCTGGGTAAACATCGTGTCCCCTGCCTGACCATCGATCCTACACGCACAGTTTGGGACCCCCGACCCGAGATCCGCCGGTTTTGACACCGACACGTTTCCTTCGTATTGTTCCAAATCCCTTTCTTCCTCCACTCCAAGTGCCTCCAGATCTGCCCAATCTCTTCCCTCGGCCTGCGACCAATAGCCTCCGACAAGGAGAAGTCTCCGTCCGCGGCTGCGTGCCCTCCTTCTTGGTTCGAGCTGGCCCTGAGCGTGTCTACCATTGCCGGAGAGAAGCACCTCGCCAGTGTGCTTCCGCTGACGGCGGGGGACGGTAATGAGGGGGGAGAGACAGTGCTCCGGGTTGGCTCCGCCAAGCCGAAAGTTTTGGGTGACACCTTTTACCCCTTCTTCTAGTACAACATCCTTGCTGGGTTGGTTCCCCCTTTCTCCACTTTCTTCTACGCCATCCTCCGCCATTACGGGCTCCACGCCATCCATCTTCATCCCAACTCTATCCTCCTCCTATCGATCCTCGCCTTTTACTGCGAGGCGTTCGTGGGGGTGATGCCCTCCGTTGCGTTGTTCTGCCACTTCTTCTACCTTTGGATAAGCGGCGGCCAGTGCTCGGGGTGCGCCAGCTTCATCGCGGCCAATAGCAGCAATGCTATCTCTCGGGCCGGGAAGAAGGTGGAGGTCTTCCAGAACAAGTGGGTCTTCATGGACGCCAAGCGCACCCACGCCCGGCTAGAGCTGCCAACCGCATCGCCAACGCCCCTAGAAGGGTGGGCTCACGAGAAGCTCACAGACCCCCGGGCAGAGCCGCTTCTAGAGAGGATGACGGCTGACCTAAAGGCGGAGGACCCGAAGACGGAGAAGCTGACAGGGGCCATGATCGTCAAGAAGTTCCTGACGTAGTGCCTGGCTCCGCTCCAGGTGCACTCGCGCCCCCTGTGGAGGTTCAAGGGCGTGGAAGACGACCTCCGACTATGCCCGGACAACCTGCCCAACGAGGAGCTGAGCAAGGTCATGCGCACCTTGCTCGGGAAGGACCAGGGTTTCCCCACAGACTCCCATCTCCCGCTGTACCGCCGCTCGGATGGAGAGAAGGTGGCCACCGCCATGCCCACCTTCAACAAGCGTGGGCTTGTGCCGCTGAAGCCTCCCCAGCCCCCTGGCACCCTGGTGACGGCGTCCTCCGGCGAGTCCGAGGAGGAGGAAAAGGCGGACTCATAGTCCGAGGATGAGACCTCCCCCCCGGCAGAGTGAGCTTCTCTGGGCCTTCTCCAATGACGACACCGCCAGCGAGCACCCAATCAGGGAATCACCACTCCCCACTGGAGTCACCACGAGACCCCTAGAAGAGGCTGAGGCAGGGGATCCTGAAGAGGGACAGGTCGGTGCTGATTCCTCTGGGCAGCGGCCCCAGCTCGCCACCGCCCGCTACCACTACAGAGTCGGTCGCGCGCTCGTCCACCCCTGAGAGTGCGACGACGCCCGTGCTTGGGAAGCTCACGCTCCTGAGCAGGAAGAGGGAGTATGTCGCCAAGGATTAGTTAGTGTATCCCCTTGCCCTCGTTCTTTGATCTTCACGTGGTACTCAATGTCTCTGTCTTGATGCTAGGTTGACACTAGCGGCAAACAGGAAGAAGGAGGACACCAAAAGCCGCCGAGGCCCAGCGTCCTGTCGTGGTCGCAACGTCTTCGGTTCAGAAGGATAAAGCTGACTTCCTTGTCCCTGCGGCGAGGTCGACCTCCCGAGGCTTTGGAGCCCAGCCTTAGGAGAAGGCGGCCCCTGCAGTCGAGGCGACTCCACAGGCGCTCGCCCTGAGCGCGCCTGCTGAGGATCCGAGGGCTCCGGAGCCCCTGGCCCTCTCTGCTGCTGCCACCTCGCCAGGCTTGACACTGGCGCCGCTTCCTCCCCCCATCATCTCGCCAGCGGGCCTTGATTCCTTTGCCATGTCCGGCGCCCTGAAGGTGGCCTTCTCCATGCTGGACCAGCTTCGGGACGATCTTCAGGGCCCCGATCAACGCAGGGCTTCGGGGAGCCTAGAGTTGGTCTCGGGGTGGCTTCGGGCCGACTCGTCCATCAGGGCAGCCTGGGCCCATGCTGTGACGGCCTCAGAGGAGGGCCAGAAGGTGGCCGGCCTGGCCGCAGCTGCCCGCGACGTGGCGTTGAAGGACACTGAGGCCGCCGGGGAGTGCTGTCGCGCGGCGGAGGCCGAGCTGAAAACCCTTCGCGATAAGCAGGCCACCCACGCCCGCCAGCTCGAGGAGAGGAGGAGAAACTAAAGACCTAGGAAGTTGCGGTCGCCGACCGTGACACCGAGCAGGAGCAAGTAGCCCGTGAGCAGGCTTCGAAGCGTGGCTGCATGGACAAGCTAAAGGAGGAGGTGGAGGCGGCCCAGGCGTCCGATGACAAAGCCCGGTTGGAGGCCAAGGAGAAGCGCCTCACTACTGCTGAGAAAATGGCCGCCGTAGAGCGCGCTGCCTTCGACTCCCTCGAGCTGAGGTCCCGCAAGGCGCTGCAGGATATCTATGGGAGCGGGCACAAGGAGCCTTTGGTGACTCTAGAGGAAGGCCAGGACGCACTGCTCCTTAAGCTCGTCACGATGCTCGAGGCCATCATCGTCGGAGTGGGCTCCATGGTGGAGGGGAGGCCCGTGCACCATGATGCGTGTCTTCAGCCACCTTTATCTATGGGACACCAGCTTTGACCTCGGTGCCTTGCTTGAGCCCGTCGACTCTGAGTCCTATACCACCGCTGCCGAGGCCATGAAGGATCGGGTGGAGGCCCTACTGCGGAAGTTCCTCGCCATTGACTCCGCTGCCGCGGCTGACAGCAAGGGTGTTGCCACCGACCCCATGTCCATGGCTGACAGCAAGGGCGGCGGCGAGGTCGTTGACGACGGAGCTTCCCACGCAGGCGATGGCGGCGTCCAAGGCTGAAGGAGAGGCTTGATGGCTCAATGGCGGTGCTCCCCTTTGTTCAAATCCGGCAACATGTATCGTGCCTCATGGAGGCATAAGAACTTGTGCTTGGTACCCTTAAGATACAATATGTTTATAATAACTTGCTAGGGTTCCATGATTTCCTTACCATTTCCTTCGGTGTTCTGCGTCGGCAGGGCCCGACCCCGCACATACCTCAGCCGCTGTTGGATCTTCTAGATTGCTAGGACGAGACCAAGGGGTGAGGGGCTACGTGACCAGTTAGTCTCCTGAGTCACGATGCTCAAGAGTCCCCCTTGACGTACAAACAGCCCTCGAGAAGGAGATGCAAGAGTAGGTCTTAGCGTTCTGCATCCGCAAGGCCCGGCCCCGCGCATACCTCAGCCGCCGTTGGGTTGTCCGGATCACTAGGAAGAAACCAAGGGGTGAGGGGCTATGTGACCAGTTATTCTCCTGAGTCGCGATGCTCAGGAGTCTCACTTGATGTACGAACAGTCCTCCATACCTTTCCTCGCTGAGGTCCCGCTTGGGACTGATACGTCTCCAACGTATCTATAATTTTCTATTGTTCCATGCTATTATATTATCTATTTTGGATGTTTAATGAGATTTAATATGCTCTTTTATATTATTTTTGGGACTAACCTATTAACCAGAGGCCCAGTGCCAGTTTCTGTTTTTTTTTCTATTTTAGAGTTTCGCGGAAAAGGAATACCAAACGGAATCCAAACATAATGAAACCTTCACGATGATCTTTCTTGGACCGAAAGCAAACTAGAAGACTCGGAGTTGAAGTCTGGAACTCCGTGAGGCAGCCATGAGGCAGGAGGGCGTGCCCAGGGGGTAGGCGCGCGCCCACCCTCGTGGGCCCCACGAAGCTCCCCTGGCGTACTTCTTTCACCTATATATACCCTTATACCCTAGAAACATCAGAGGGAGCCACGAAACCACTTTTCCCCCGCCGCAACCTTCCGTACCCGTGAGATCCCATCTTGGGGCCTTTTCCGATGATCTGCCGAACGGGGAACCGATCACGGAGGGCTTCTACATCAGCACCAAAGCCTCTCTGATGAAGCGTGAGTAGTTTACCACAGACCCTCGGGACCATAGTTATTAGCTAGATGGCTTCTTCTCTTTCTTTGATCTTCAATACAAAGTTCTCCTTGATGTTCTTGGAGATCTATTCGATGTAATACTCTTTTGCGGTGTGTTTGTCGAGATCCGGTGAATTGTGGATTTATGAACATGATTATCTATGAATATTATTTGGTTCTTCTCTGAATTCTTATATGCATGATTTGATATCTTTGCAAGTCTCTTCGAATTATCAGTTTAGTTTGGCCGACTAGATTGATGTTTCTTGAAATGGGAGAAGTGCTTAGCTTTGGGTTCAATCTTGCGGTGTCCTTTCCCAATGATAGTAGGGGCAGCAAGGCACATATTGTATTGTTGCCATCGAGGATAAAAAGATGGGTTTTATATCATATTGCTTGAGTTTATCCCTCTACATCATGCCATCTTGCTTAATGCGTTACTCTGTCCTTATGAACTTAATACTCTAGATGCATGCTGGATAGCGGTTGATGTGTGGAGTAATAATACTAGATGCAGAATCGTTTCAGTCTACTTGACACGGACGTGATGCCTCTATTCATGATCATTGCCTTAGGTATCTTCATAACTATGCGCTTTTCTATCAATTGCTCGGTAGTAATTTGTTCACCCACCGTAATGCATGCTATCTTGAGAGAAGCAACTAGTGAAACCTATAGCCCTCGGGTCTCCTTCTTATTATATGCATCTCTTTTATTTACATCGCATCTCGTTTACTATTTTGCAATCTTTACTTTCCAATCTATACAACAAAAATACCAAAAATATTTACTTTACTATCTTTATTAGATCTCACTTTTGCGAGTGGCGGTGAAGGGATTGACAACCCCTTTGTCGCGTTGGTTGCAAGGTTCTTGATTGTTTGTGCAGGTACTAGGTGGCTTGTGCGTTGTCTCCTACTGGATTGATACCTTGGTTCTAAAAAACAGAGGGAAATATTTACGCTACTTTGCTGCATCACCCTTTCCTCTTCAAGGGAAAACCAACGCATTCTCAAGAGGTAGCAAGGAGGGGCGTGCAAAGACCAGATCCGAGGGACCTGGCAGGGTGGCGTACGCTAGGCGTGGCCTGAGTGTAGCCCCTGTGCCCAGCCCCCTTGCGCGACTCTCTCGAAGGGAGAGCGTTGCGGCGAGGCTGAACACCGAGCCTGGCGGCTCCCTGAGGTTATTGCGGCCGGTTGGCCGCCATCAGTTGTTTATCACCAGCGCGAAGCATGGCGCTTCTGCTCTTGCATTGGCATAGCCGCTCCTCGACCGTATCGACTGCCAGCACGGAGCATGGTGCTTCCACTGGTGTGTGGGTGGGGGCTCCCTCTAGGTGGAGCCCCCGGGGCGTGTACAGCCCCGCCCTGACACGTGGCTTGCACGACAGGGCTAGAGGAGGTGTGTATGGGCACTCGTGAGCCAACGCGGGACTCACGAGGCCCTACCTCAAGGTGGGTTGCGCCTGAATTTGATTCGGAACACTTGTGAGAGCCCTGCGAGATGGTTAGGTGACCTGCGCCGAATGAATCTCCTGAGGTTATCGCATGAGAAGGCCAAAATACCAATGACCCCAGGTGGTGATGCGAACGCAGCCGGCCCGCCAGACAGAGCTCAGCCGTTGGGTTTGTCGACGCTGCAGGGACGGTCCCAAGCACAGACGCCGTGCCCAGTCTTCTCATGCGAATGTCCTGAAGAAAGACAACCGGCGCGCGGCTCCCGTGGTGGCAAGGCACCGGGTCGCCCGCCCTAACTTACCCGCCCCCGATTAGCTCATGTAAGAACAAGGCACCAAAGACTATGGGAGGTGATGTGCACGGGAGCTGGCCCGCGAGCCAGAGCTCAGCCACTTGGGTTTAGCGATGCTGCAGGGACAGACCTGAGCACAAACGTCGTGCCAGTCTTTAATCATGAGGCGGTCGTGGGTGGGCTGGCAAGGGCGTACGACGTTCATGGTGACGAAGCACCGGACATACATAAGATAATCATAAATCAACTCCTGGATAGGGTAGAGCTAGTTCTGATAGATGCAAAACGATAAACGCCACAGGGACAGACCCACGCGGCTTGGGGATAGTGCAACTCGAGGGGCGCCCCCAACAGAATAAACCAGAAAATGTCACCTGGCACCATTGCTGAAGAGATGTTGAAGTAGCTAAGGACGCGTGCCGCAGAAGTCGCTCCTCATGAGCCGCCCAGGACCTGAACCTCAGGAGGCTCTGAGGGACCGGGGAGCTCGCGAGGATCTGTCGCCATCTCTGTCAGGATTGCCTGGTGCCTGGCCTCCTGAGCCGCCATGATGCTCCACATGTGACGCTGATGCCCGACAGCCCTGCTCAGCAAGCCGAAGGGCATGCAGACGTAGCTGTGAGGGGGGAACCTCACACCGGCCAACGCGTGATGGCCAGAAACGCTCTTGAGATGCGGGCATGTTGAGCCCTGGGATGTTGACGCAGACGCACAGCTAACCGCCCTCGCCGGGGCAGGGAGCTCTGCCGAGTGGGGGGCGACGGCCGCCCCCCATAGCTCTTGCCTCCTGAAGCTCCTCGATTGCCTTGGTGATGAACTCCTGAGCACCTGGCTCCCCATGCCTTCTGCCCTCTTGGCGGAAGCGCGCACTGAAGCACGCCTTGACGTGGCGCCCGAGCGCCTCCCTCATGACGTTGGCTAGGTCACCGGGCACACCTTCCTATGTGAGAGAGGGAGGCGCCTGACTGTGAGCGCGGGTCCTGAGGTGGTGTTGCTGGACGACCCGCTCTCTTGAGGTTCTTGGCGGAGCAGCTGCTTCTTCTTCTTGGGGACAGCCTCAGGGGGGTAGATGATGCCTTCGTCATCTGGGTTCTCGACTACCGCAGCCTCGTAGGCGCGCTCGAGAGAGCGCACTGCGTCATTCTCCTCGCATGAGACCGTGATGATGTCGCGGCTCCCTGGCATCTTGAGTTCATTGTATCCATGGTGGATTAATGCCATGAACTTGGCCAGGGCCAGGTAGCCGAGGATGGCATTATACGGAAGGCGGATGTGAGCGACGTCGAAGTCAATGAGCTCGGTGCGCTAGTTGTCGCGGGTGACAAAGGTGACAGGGAGGCAGATCTGCCCTATCGGGTGGTGGAGTCGTTGTTCACTCCTGAGAAGAGCTTGGAGGGCTGCAGCTGGTCATAGGGCACCCGGAGTCGGTCGAATGTCTCGATGGAAAGAACGTTGAGCCCCGCACCACCATCGATGAGAGTCTTGGTGACGAGGACGCATTGCTGATGGTTTGCAAGCAGAGCATCGGGAGAGCACCGGCAGTTGCCGTGCACTTGAGCTGGTCGGACGAGCTGAAGGTGATGGTGCACGTGGAACACCTGAGCGGAGGCGTAGCCTCGAGCTTGGGGAGGGTCGCGTTCACCTCATGAGCAATCTGCTTGAAGATGCGATGAGAGGCAGGGGCCTGAGCGCCGCCCAGGATGCAAGCGATGGCACGAGGCTCCTGGACGCCCCCAACCCCCTCGTCCTGATGGCGATCGTTGTTCCTTCTTGGTGGTGGTTGCAGCGGAGGGAGGCCAGCATTGCCCTGAGGATGGTCCTCACGAGGCTGCTCCCTCCAGGGGCCCTTGCGAGGCTGGCCCTGCCAGCGCTCCTCACGAGGCTGATCGCGCCACTCTTGGCTGGGGTCCCGACCATCCCAACATCCTCCACTTTGGCCTCCTCTGTGATCGTAGCCTCAATCGCTGCGCTTGGGATGACGACCGACGCGCCCGTCAGGGATGGCCCTGAGCTCCTGATAGTCATTGGTGTTGTGGTTGTGCACGTTGTAGAAGATGTAGAACAGGCGACTGCCCTTGGATGACTCCGGGTGATCGCAGCCGCGCTTCATCTCTGGTTCGTCCGCGAGAACATCTACCCCCTTGTGCTTCACGTCCTTGGCCTTGGTCTTCTTGTGTTCTGGGTCAGCTCAAGGGAACTCAAGAAGGGAGAGGTGCCCGTCCTCAGCTCTCGCACACTTGGTCGCCATGTTGAACATCTTCAGAGCCGTGCACAGGTCCTCGTGTATGGCGAGCTACTCCTTCATCTTGATGTCGCGGATGCCGTCGGTGAATGCCAAGATGATGGCTTCATCCGCTACCTTGTGGATCTTGACGCGAACACTGTTGAAGTGCTGGATGTACTTCTGCAAGGTCTCCCCTGGCTGCTGCTTGATGCACCGCAGGTCACCCGCAGCCGGCGGCCGGTCACAAGTGCCCTAGAAGTTGGCAACGAAACGCTCTCGCATTTCGTCCCAGGAGGAGATCGATCCCGCGGGCAGGTTCAGGAGCCACGAGTGTGCGCCATCCTTGAGGGCCATGGGAAACCAGTTCGCCATAAACTTCTCGTCGCCGTTGGCCGCCTCGATGCTCACTTCGTAGAGCTACAGGAACTCAGCAGGGTCGGGGTGCCGTCATAGCGTGGAGGCAGGTCGGGCTTGAACCTCCCCGGCCATACGACGATACGCAGCTCCGAAGTGAAGGCGCGACAACCCGCTGTGGTCGCAAGAGCCCGCCATGGAGGAGGAGCCTGATCCTGGCTGTAACGCCCCGAGACCGATGTGCCACGTGTCTTCCCATTATTAGCTGTTGTTGCCATGTCATTGCTTGCTTGTCATGCATCTCATATCATGTCATCATGTGCATTGCGTCATCATGCTTTAAAACTTGCATTCGTCCGGGTTCTCCAAGTTCTCTCTGTTACCCGTTCTGAGCCCAACCACACTTGTACGCGCCCGCGACATGTCCGAAATAGTATTTTATAAGTGGCCGGAAAATGTTCTCGGAATGGGATGAGAGTTGGCGTGCGGTCTTATTATAGTGTAGGTAGACCGCCTGCCAAGTTTCATCGCGTTCGGAGTTCGTTTGATAGCCTAACCGTTAAACTATAGCGGCATTATAGCCGGTATTTTCGTCGGACGTTTTCGGTCTCCGGAAAAAGTCGTCGGGTCTCTCTCTTCTCTTCTCTCAGCTCGAGACCGTCTACACAGCCCACTACTCACCGCCAGGCCCTACCTAACCTCTCTTGTCAGCCGACGACCCGCCTCGCACGCGCCCGAAAGCTGTCCCGGACCCGACTCGGGCTGTCACTACCGTTGGATCCGGATCATCCCCAAACGTCTACAAAATATCACCGTTTTATTATTTGGACTCCCTAGCTATTTATTCTCGACCGTCTAATCTAAATCAGATGATCCAAATCACCCTCCTTCCACTATATATATATAGTCCATCCCATACCTAATCTGGAAAACCCTAGAAATCCTCCTCATGTCCCGTCGTTGCGCCACCACCCCCCTTGTCCTCTCCACATCGGGATCCCCTCCCGATCCATCCAACCACCTACCTCCCTGTCTTGCGCAACCAGCCAGCCAGCAACAACCACCTCCTCCCTGTTCGATCCAGAGGAGTGGAGCTCCTCCGCGCCCATAGGCTCTCCCGCTCGAGGGATCCACGCTGCCTTCGCCAAGCTCCAGGCCGACCCCGCGCCCTCCCCCTCGGTCCTTCCCTCTCTTCTTTCTTTCTCCTGCTCTCTCAACTCTCTCTCTCTCTGTGTGTGCCTCGCAGGATGCCATGGATGCCCGCAGTGCACCTGCCTTCCCGAGTTCCTCCGCAGGAGAGCAGCAACCAGAGCTCCCGCTCGACCCTCCGCCGCATGTTGCCGGCACCAATAGGACCCCGCCGGCCTCCTCCGCCCTCTCCTTTCCAGCCTGCCTCGGCGACCGACCCGCAGGTCCACGCACCATCTCCCCGATGTCTCCTCCTCTCCTCTTTTCTCCCGTACTCTGCCTCTACTCTAAGACCCGCGCCGCTGCCATTTTTGCAGGATCCACCACCGAGCTCGTCGCCGGCCTTCTCGGCCTCGTCCGTCACCGGATCCGAACTCCCCACGGGCGGATCTACCCATTCCTGTCGTCATCTGGTCCCGTGCCTGCCACCTGCCGTCGTCCCCTCACCGGAGTCCGCCGGTCGCCGCCGCATTGGCTTTCCTCTGCTGCCCGCTCGCCTGCGCTTCGCGTTGACCGCAGCCGTCGCCCTGCTTCACGAACGAGGCCGCCCCTCGTTGACTTGGTCCAGATCCAGCGAGCCGAGCCCAGCAGCCGGCCTGCCCAGTTCCTTCGCCTCGCGTGGGCCTCCTTGCCTCTCCAAGGCCCAGCCTGCCAGCCTCTCTCCTCTCCACCGAACGGGCCAAGCCCATGGGTGAGCCTCACTGCTGCGCCCCCTCCCACTGTTGGGCCAACCAGATCCGGCCCGAGATGTATTTTTTTTTCTGCAGAACGTTTTAGCTAATTTCCTGAGAACTACCCATTTTGCAGAATAGTCCCTAGAGTTCATGCATTTAATAACTCACAAATGGTGCATCGGATTAAAACAATTTAAATATGTAAAATGCTTAGAATTTCATATAGTTTCATAATATGTCTTTTTCACCCATGTTTAAAATGTTTAAAATGCTGTTTGTGTAACTTTGTCCATATGCCATGCTAAAATGGTTTAATTCATAACTAAATAACCGTAGCTCCGTTTTTAACAAACTTTATATGTAAATGGGGTAGAATTTTTCCTAGTTTATCATGGTGACATTGTTTTGCATGCCTAACAACTCTAAAATATGGTTTAGGGCAGAACATGACCTAACCTAATATATGCACATGAGGAGTTTCCGGATTTGTTGTTTGTTGTTCCCGGCCTCATTTAAACTTGACTAGATGGGTAATTTTCATTTGCTTCACCCTCTTGCCATGTTTAACAACATTTAATATTGTTGGGTACATAAATGAGATCGAACTAAATAACTTGTCATGGTGTTTCGTCAATATGCAACTCGTTGCATGTTGAGCTCCGCGTAATTTGTAGGGGTGTTTGTGCATTTTGCCATGCCATGCCTCATTAAACTGGACATGCATCATACTTGTTTGCGCATCGTGCCATGATTATATGATGGTTGTTTACTATGTTGTGTGCTCCTTTCTGGTGTTGCTTCTTCGGGTTGGTTCCGTTAACGTCGCGTTTGTGAGCACCCATTCATCTACGCCCGTTTGTCTTCTTCATGGACTTGTTCTTCTTCCTTGCGGGATTTCAGGCAAGATGACCATACCCTCGAAATCACTTCTATCTTTCCTTGCTAGATGCTCGCTCTTTTGCTATGCCTATGTTGCTACCACTTGCTTATCATGCCTCCTATATTGTTGAACCAAGCCTCTAACCCACCTTGTCCTAGCAAACCGTTGATTGGCTATGTTACCACTTTGCTCAGCCCCTCTTATAGCGTTGTTAGTTGCAGGTGAAGATTGAGGTTTGTTCCTTGTTGGAACATGGAGATGTTGTTCCTCGTTGGAACATGTTTACTTGTTCGGATATCACAATATCTCTTATTTAATTAATGCATCTATATACTTGGTAAAGGGTGGAAGCCTCGGCCTTATGCCTGGTGTTTTGTTCCACTCTTGCCGCCCTAGTTTCCGTCATATCGGTGTCATGTTCCTGGATTTTGCATTCCTTACGCGGTTGGGTAATAATGGGAACCCCTTGACAGTTCGCCTTGAATAAAACTCCTCCAGCAATGCCCAACCTTGGTTTTACCATTTGCACTAACAACCTACCACCTTCCCCTGGGTTCTGCAGACTCAAGGGTCATCTTTATTCTAACCCCCCGGGCCAGTGCTCCTCTAAGTGTTGGTCCGAACTAGAGTCCTGTGCAGCGCCCCCTCGGGGAAACTCGAGGTTTGGTTTTAGTTGTACGGAGCACTCATCTGAGTGTGCCCTGAGAACGAGATATGTGCATCTCCTATCGGGATTTGTCGGCACATTCGGGCGGTGTTGCTGGTTTAGTTTTTCCTTGTCGAAATGTCTTGTAACCGGGATTCCGAGTCTGATCGGGTCTTCCCGCTAGAAGGTCTATTCCTTCGTTGACCGTGAGAGCTTGTCATGGGCTAAGTTGGGACTCCCCTGTAGGGATTTGAACTTTCGAAAGCCGTGCCCGCGGTTATGGGCAGATGGGAATTTGTTAATGTCTGGTTGTAGAAAACCTGAAGTTGACTTTAATTAAAATGCATCAACCACGTGTGTAACCATGATGGTCTCTTTCCGGCGGAGTCCGGGAAGTGAACACGGTGTTGGAGTTATGCTTGACGTAGGTTGTTTTAGGATCACTTCTTGATCATACTTTTATCGACCGTGCTTTGCCTTCTCTTCTCGCTCTCATTTGCGTATGTTAGCCACCATATATGCTAGTCGCTTGCTGCAGCTCCACCTCATACCTTTTTTCCTTACCCATAAGCTTAAATAGTCTTGATCGCGAGGGTGTGAGATTGCTGAGTCCCCGTGGCTCACAAATACTTCCAAAACCAGCGTGCAGGTGCCGATGAGTCCGTGCAGATGACGCAACCAAGCTCAGGAGGAGCTCGATGAAGATCTTGTCCTTTGTGTTGTTTCGTTCCAGTTGATCAGTAGTGGAGCCCAGTTGGGGTCAATCCGGGACCTTGTCGCATTTGGGGGTTCTTCTTTTATTTTGGTTCCGTAGTCAGACCCTGATTGTATTTGGATGTTGTAATGCTTTATTCATGTATTGTGTGAAGTGGCGAGTGTAAGCCAACTATGTATCTCTTTCCCTTATGTATTACATGGGTCGTGTGAACATTACCTCACTTGCGACATTGCTTTCAATGCGGTTATGCCTCTAAGTCGTGCTTCGACACGTGGGAGATATAGCCGCATCGAGAGCGTTACACTGGCACTCGTGCCTTCTTGACGTGGCGGTGCTGGGAGTGCACGAGCATTGTCTTGCGGCCGCTGGACCACCTGGGAGCTTTCTTCTTCATGCGCTAGCGCCCTGCACGGCAGGTCACGCCGCGGGGCCTCATGCCTTGATCCGAGGGCGACGTCTTGACGAGGAGGCGGAGGAGGTGCTCTGGGGGCCACATCACCCGCAGCGGGCAGCGGGCGAGGCAACAAGAGAGACAGTGCAGGAGAGCCCCCAGCGGCGCTGACAAGCACGGCGATGCGGTCCAGCGAGTCTTCATAGAGATCATCGACGGGGCGATAACGCAAGAGCTCGCGCACCATGAGCAACGCAGCATGTGCGTCTGCCGGCCCGCGACGAGCATGTGACGACGAACCAGCCGGACTCAGCGACGGGGTTGCGGTGCGCCCATCATGCTGCATAGAGGGGTGCAGCGATGAAGCTCGTTGGGCCTCGCTGGGCCGGTGGTGGCGTTCACGGCTGGAGACGGGGGATGGCGAGGACAACCGTCACCCGCAGGCGCCGTCTGAGCAACACGGGCGGCAAGAGCGGCCCGACGCTTAGCACGAGCTCGACGGGCGTCAGCCATCGAAGCTGTGGAGCGGTGGCAGGTCGACCGACGGAAGAGAGGCTCCAACGCACCCCTACCCGGCGCGCCAAATGTCGGATTTTGGGTTCCGCATACCCTTGAGAGGTTTGAACTCTGGGGTGCATGCGAAGAACTCGTCCTCCCCAGTCTGCTTACACACTAATCTCACTGCCTAGCTCGATGAACTGAATGGAAAAGAGACACAACAGTTTACCCAGGTTCGGGCCACCTTGCGGTGTAAAACCCTACTCCCGCTTTATGGTGGATTGGCCTCGAGGGCTGAGGATGAACTAGTACAGTGGGAGAGCAACCTCAGCAGGAGGAGTGCGCTTGTGCTCAATGAGCTGGTGGGTGTGAGGATTATCTGAATGATCCGTCCCCCTCTATGGTGGTGGCTAAGTCCTATTTATAGTGGCCTTGGTCCTCATCCCAAATGAAGGCGGGAAGGGATCCCACAATATCCAAATTCGAAGGGAGACAACTTGTACATGCTATCCTGACAAAAGTAATCTTCGCCTACAAAAGCCTCTGGTCGTGGCGCCATGGTGGGCTCGGCGATGACCTCCGTCCTGCCGTCCTGGCGCTCATGGTCTTGTTGCACCGGAATGTAAACCTTTGCCTGATTCCTCGGGACTCTGCTCCCGCTCTTGCCTCCTTAGCACCAAAGAGGAAACTGGTACACTGCGCCCGCTGGCACCCGCCTGGCCTTGGTCGTCATGGCTCACGTCATCTGGACCTCGCGATATGAGCCTTGCATAGAAATCTCCACTCCTCGGGAGCCAGCCTGTAGAGACTGCTCCTCATGAAGGTCTTGATGTCGTCCACTTTGCGAGGCTTGGCCCCTCGCGAGGGTCTTGAATTGTTGATGCTGAAGCTGGGCCGTACCAGGCCATCGATGGAGCCACGCCGTGGGCCGCAGGCAGGCAAGTCTGGGCACCCCCGTTCGCAGAACGCCGATAGAAACACATGAGACCCCCAGAACACATGTAACTATAATCCTGCTTGTGTTAATATAGAAGGCGGTGGGATCCTCTCCCACTGTCATTTAACGCTAAAATACAATTTGTCCGCCGCCGTAAGCTTCTGTTCTCCCGCGATCCCATCTAGAGACATTTCTGGTAATCTGCCGGAGGGGGAATTGATCACGGAGGGCTTCTACATCAACCTTGCTGCCCTACCCATGATGTGTGAGTAGTTCACCACGGACCTACAATTCCATAGCTAGTAGCTAGATGGCTTCTTCTTTCTCTTTGATCTTCAATACAATGTTCTCCTCGATCTCCTTAGAGTTCTATCCGATGTAATCTTCTTTTGCGGTGTGTTTGTTGGGATCTGATGAATTGTAGATTTATGATCAGATTATTCATTGAAATTAACTGAGTCTTTTTTGAACTTTATTATGTATGTTATGATAGCTTTGTATTTCTTCTGATCTATCTGTTTGGTTTGGTGAACTAGATTGAGTTATCTTCCGTGGGACAGGTTCTTTGTAGTGGGTTCAATCTTGCAGTGTCGTCACCTCAAGACAGAAGGGATAGCAAGGCACATATTGTATTGTTGCTACTAAGGATAAAATGACGGGGTTTGTTCATATTGCTTGAGTTTACTTTGTCTACATCATGTCATCTTGCTTAAGGCATTACTCTGCTTGTTATGAACTTAATACCATAGATGCATGTTGGATGGCGGTCGATTGGTGGAGTAATAGTAGAAGATGTAGGCAGGAGTCGGTCTACTTGTCTTGAACATGATGCCTATATATGTGATCATTGCCATGAATAACATCATAACTATGCGCTTTTCTATTAATTGCCCAATAGTAATTTCTTTACCCGTCATATGTATTGTTTCGAGAGAGAAGCCTCTAGTGAAAACTATGGCCCTCGGATCTACTTTAATCATATTACTAAAACCAAAAATACCTTGCCACAATTTCCTACTTTATTTTTTATATATCTATCACTATTAGAATTAATCTTTGCAAGTAATGAGTTCAAGGGGACTGACAACCCTCTTGCCTGTATTGGGTGCAAGTATTTGCTTTTGTGTGTGTAGGTGCTGAAGACGGGAATTTACGTGATTCTCCTATTGGTTCAATAACCTTGATTCTAACCGGGGGAAATTGTCGGTGTCAATACCGGCGGATCTCGGGTAGGGGGTCCCGAACTGTGCGTCTAGGCCGGATGTTAACAAGAGACAGGGAACACTTTGTTTTACCCAGGTTCGGGCCCTCTCGATGGAGGTAATACCCTACTCCTGCTTGATTAATATTGATGATATGGGTAGTACAAGAGTAGATCTACCACGAGATCAAGGAGGCTAAACCCTAGAAGCTAGCCTATGGTATGATTGTTGTGTATGGGGTTGATTGTCTACGGACTACAACCCTCCGGTTTATATAGACACCGGATGGTTACACAGAGTTGGTTACAATGGTAGGAGATCTTGAATATCCGCATCGCCAAGCTTGCCTTCCACGCCAAGGAAAGTCCCATCCGAACACGGGACGAAGTCTTCAATCTTGTATCTTCATAGTCCAGGAGTCCGGCTGAAGGTATAGTCCGGCTACCCGAACACCCCCTAATCCAGGACTCCCTCAGTAGCCCCTGAACCAGGCTTCAATGACGATGAGTCCGGCGCGCAAATTGTCTTCGGCATTGCAAGGCGGGTTCCTCCTCCAAGTCCTTCATAGAAGATTTGTAAACACCAAGAGTAGTGTCCGGTTCTGCAAAATAAGCTTCCACATATTGCCAGAGAGAGAATAATACTAACACAAATCAAATCTGCTGACGTATTCCGCAGTGCACCATCACACTACGGCCAAGTCCTTTACTCGAATCGTTTTTACTTTTCCACCTCAGCATGTTTTGCGAGGCGGTTTCCTTGGCACGTCTTGTCTAAGCAGAGACCATGTGCCCTTTTTACGGGATTCTCATCAATACGGACGTGGGTAACCCTAACCGCGCCATTTACCACGGCGCTTGGGAGGCAAGCGAGTTTTATTAGGCCGGTGGGGACGCACAACCGCATCCGCCCATATAAGGGGATAAGGATCCACCATTTTACCTATGCCTTCTTCCTCCTTTGCACATCCATCTCCTGCGCACTCGAGCTCCAGCGCCCAAGCCCGCACTTCCCACCTCGACCTTCTCCAGCGATGTCCGGAGCGGGAGGCAAATGGAAGGTCTCCTCCGTCATGGAGGGCGACATAAAAAAGCTAAGGAAGGCCGGATACTTGTCCAAAGATATTGCGCACCGGCTTCCCGAGGAGGGGCAGCTTCTCCCCACCCCAAGGCCCCATGAGAGGGTAGTATTCCTTCCCCACTTCCTCCGCGGACTGGGTTTTCCACTTCACCCATTCGTCCGGGGGCTCATGTTCTACTATGGCCTGGATTTTCACGATCTGGCCCCGAACTTCATCCTCAACATCTCGGCGTTTATCGTCGTGTGCGAGGCTTTCCTCCGCGTTCGCCCCCATTTCGGCCTCTGGCTCAAGACCTTCAACGTCAAGCCCAAGGTGGTGCGCGGCAACCAGGCGGAGTGCGGAGGCGCCATGGCAGGCAAGATTGCCAATGTCATGTGGTTCGAGGGCTCCTTCGCAGAGACCCTAAAGGGGTGGCAAGCCGGGTGGTTTTACATCACCGAGCCACGCGATCCGAAATGGATCGCAGCCCCTGAGTTCCGATCCAGACCCCCCACGCGGCTCATGTCCTGGAGAGAGACGGGCCTATTGTGGGGTAACAAGAAAGAGGTGACCGGACTGAAGACATGCATCCAGTCCCTGGTAAACAAGTCAATCAGGCTTGTAAATGTAGTCCAGGTCATGCTCGTTCGCCGAATCCTCCCGTGTCAACAACGGGACTTTACTCTGTGGGAGTTCGACCCGGCACAGCATCGAACCCTTAACAGGCTCTTCAACACGATGTATGAAGAAGTCTGGAAGGTGCTAATCAAAGGTGCCAAGGCTCCCGCATCCGCTTCCGAGTACCGCGGATACAGCTCGCAGCGTCACGCTAGCGAGGTAAGCTATCTTCACCTTTTACAGGATGTTCAGCTTTTTTCATAGTTTGACTCTATGCGGGATCTAAGCTCCCTTACCTTTGACAGGCTTGGCGGGCGATATCCGGACCGATTAACTGTCCGACTCCACTGCCCGAAGACCTAGCACCAGCTCTACTAGTGAAACTGCTGGCTCCGGCGCCTTATGTGGTGCCGGAGAAGAAGGCCAAGAAGAAGAAGACCACGGGGACCCGAAAGAGTGCCCGTAACGTGGTGGGGTCAGACTCGTCATCCGACGAGTCCGAGACGCACTCCTCCCGTGGAGACGAGGAGGAGGAAGAGGAAACCTCTCCCCCTCCAGCGGGGGGAGGAAAGAAGAGGAAGGCCGCCCCAGTAGGGGGGCCGAAGGGTCCAAGAAGAGGAAAACCCCTCCGCCGGACTGCGCCCCCAATGCTGACGAGGACGAAGAGGAGTGGCCGGACAGGGCCAGGCGTCCGGCGAAATCGTAAGTGTTCGGATACCAGAGTAACTCATGATATTCCTTTTGTTGCACAGCTTTCCCTAATGTCGAATATAATCATGCAGCCCACCCCGGGCCGAACTCAACGAGTCGTCGAGCGGCTCCCTGGATTCATTGGACGTGAACTCAGTTCCGCCCGCTGTCTCCCCCCGCACTGCGGATGACGCAGAAGTGGCGTCGCAACGAGCTCCGGGGCAGGAGGAGGTGGTCCTGGAGGAGCCGCGAGGCGACCTCCCGGAATCCAGGAGTAAAGGGGACAAGACCCCCCAGGGCTCCATGTCCGGCTTTGATCCGGACACCGTGCCGGAATCTTCAACGATTCCAGACCGCGGCAGGTGAACTCCTTCGAAGAGGAGCAAGCCTTCTGAGCCGGCAGCCTCCGTCCAACCGGAGGTGCCGGACAATCTGCTGGAGGTGCTTGAAGGCGCCTCAATCGACGAGGAGCACCATACTATTATGAGTACGGTGATCCAGAAGGTTCAGACCGCCAAGAGCGGACTGAGTGAAGCTTGCGCTAGCCTCCTAACAGGCTTCGAGGTAAGTAAAAAATATGTAAAAATATTACCGCATAGACAGTAGCCCCTGATGCTCTGTTTGGCGTTTGGAAAGAAAAGCCGAATAGAGGATCTATTAAATTTCACAGGAGTCTAACAATAAAGAGTCAATATGCGTATGCAGGCTTCGCTGCTATCCACCGCCGCACTGATTGCGGAGGTGGGTGTCCTAAAACAGGACCTCGGGCGGACCGAGCAAGAGCTCGGCCTTGCCAAGCGGCAGCTCGAGGAGAAAGAAGGTAAGAAATACCTTACTAAAAAGGGTGCCTATAGAGAGGCGTGATTGCGAAAAATAAGAGGATTGTACGGCTTATTGTAGGGGCCACGACTGAGGTGGTGACCCTCAAGAAGGCGCTATCTGAGGCCGAAAAGAAAACGGCCGCGGAGCGCACCGAGCGAGAGAAACTTGGGGCTCAGGTCAGCGAGGTCCAGCAAGAGCTTTAGGCTCTCATGAAAAACATGAGAGTTTGGAGCTTGAGTCAAAGACCCAAGCGTCCAAGCTCGCGACGGCCCTTGAGACTGCCAAGTCTGCCAAGGCCGAAGCCCAAAAGGCCCTCCAAGAGTTGGAGGAGGTGAAAAAGATAGCAGCGGGTAAGGCATTCTTTATGCAAAGCAGAAATATAAAAGTAAACTACTTGTTACTTACCCGAATCTGGAGCTCTCCAGGGGCATTTGCAGATCTTCCCCGCAGCGTATCCGCCGCCGCCGCATTCTATCGAGCTGAAGAGGGCAGCTCGACGGAGAAGGTGTTCTGGTCTCAGTATGCTGAGGCCGGACACCCTGTTCCCTTGAGCGACCAGCTAAAACAGCTGGTCGAGCTCCACAAGGCGGCCGAACAGGCCATGAAGGGCTTCATAGTTCGGCTGTGGCCCAGAGAGGCCCTGCTTGGGACTTATTTCGGGCTGGTGTAGTGGCTGGTGGAGGCCTGTCCAAGGCTCGAGGTCATCAAGCGCTCCGTCTGCATCGAAGGTGCCCGTAGGGCCCTTGCCCGTGCAAAGGTGCACTGGGGTAAGCTGGACGGTGAGAAGCTTGTTAGGGACGGTCCGCCGCCGGGGAAGGAGCATCGCAAGCCCGAGAACTACTATAAGGATGTTCTTGCGGGTGCCCGCCTTGTAGCGGATGAGTGTACCAAGGATGTAATTTTTGAATGAACTTGCTCGTGTTTATCCTGTGCGCTGAAAACTTATTCATATGCGCTAAGCAATGCTTATTGAATTTAAAATATTATTTTCTGTGCGGCTGTTTATCAAAAATTGAGATGGCCAGTCGTCGGCTTCTGCCCCCATGCCGCTAGTGCTGGGGTGTTCGGTGATAAACCTGAGCGCTCTTTTTCCCATGGTTGGGTCCTTCGAGGGAGGCGCTCAGCACGACGAACCAGGAAATCGGACTATAATGCTAGAACACTCTCACTTAGCCATAGAACTTTATAATTTTAAATTTCGGCGAAGCCCCTAGCTCGGAAGACCGAGTTCGGGGCGCTATCCACGCCTTGGCTGGGGTTATCCAGCTCCTCGCTCGAAGCGGCATAAGTCTTTAGGGACTCGAAAAACCTCTCAAACAGCGACCGGTCTCTCGCCTCATCATGACAGTCAGTTTTAGCTTTCTCCACTGAGGTGCTTAACCCAGCTCAACCGGGGCACAATCGCAGTGGTTCTCCTAGTGCTACCTTAGCCGATATAGCGGAACGTAAGGCACCAAAACATAGGAGCCGGGCAAACCCAACTATTGACCCAAATCATGATTCGGAGCCGATGCATATAGTGCTATAAGTTCGGGGTGCCGCACTTGTGAAAGTGTACGGGCTTCTCACACCATATTAAAGGGTACTAAAGCCCCTGGCGTACTTGCCGTACCACAGTGTACGGGTGCAACATGTCATTAATGAACATATATAAAAAAGAGTAATGCAGAAAATAGACAAAAGCTATGCATTGTTTATAGAGAGGCTATTTATCAAAGCCGAATGATACAAGTAGTGCGATAAGCAAAAAGATATTGGACTATTCAGTATGTCCTGACCAGGGGCAGGCCGCGGAATTGTATTTAAAACAGGTATACCGCTCGTAACAGAGCCACCTGGGAGTTCCATAATGCGGCATGGCTTGTTTGCCTCCCTGGATCTTGCATCGTTTGTGCGGCAGTTGAATTGCCGAGCAGGTCGTCCTAAGTATGGAGTCTTGAAAGTAAGAAAAAATTAAGAAAAAGGAATCCGGCAGCCCCTAGTACGTTTTAAGCCGCATTTTCGGCGTGCCGTTATTATTCCCCTTCCCTTGTGCCCATGGTATTTCAAAGGCGTAGTTATGTACGCGAGGTACTGGTTTCACTATGTCGCGAAAGGTGGGGTTGGGGCCGCATTGCTACGCTTGCTCAGAGTGTGCCAGGCGGTCCTGTTGTGGGATACTCCGGGCGCGCTTGGCAGTGTCTGGCTTTTTAATGGCCGGACTGGAGAATTGCCTGAGAAGGCTACTTTGTACCTCCGCTGCGAGAGCCGCCGTATGCTCCTCCGTACGGAGGGAGCGTTCGGTGTTTCCGTTGACCGTAATTACTCCTCGAGGGCCTGGCATCTTGAGCTTGAGATATGCGTAGTGCGGCACCGCATTGAACTTTGCGAATGCGGTTCGTCCGAGCAGGGCGTGATAGCCACTGCGAAACGGGACTATATCGAAGATTAACTCTTCGCTTCGGAAATTGTCCGGGGATCCGAAGACCACGTCAAGTGTTACTGAGCCTGTACAGTTGGCTTCTACACCTGGTATAACGCCTTTAAAGGTCGTTCTTGTGGGCTTAATCCTTGAGGGATCTATGCCCATTTTCCGCACTGTATCCTGATAAAGCAGGTTCAGGCTACTGCCGCCGTCCATGAGGACTCTTGTGAGATGAAATCCGTCGATGATTGGGTCGAGAACCAACACGGCGAAGCCGCCATGACGGATGCTAGTGGGATGGTCTCTTCGATCAAAAGTGATCGGGCAGGAGGACCATGGGTTGAACTTTGGGGCGACTGGCTCTATTGCGTATACGTCCCGTAGCGCACGCTTCCGCTCCCGCTTGGGAATGTGGGTGGCGTATATCATGTTCACCGTCCGCACTTGTGGGGGAAAGCCCTTCTGTCCATTGTTGTTCAGCGGCTTGGGCTCCTCGTCGTCGCTGTTCAGCCCCTTGTTTCTGTTTTCGGCCCTTAACTTGCCTGCCTGCCTGAACATCCAACAATCCCTGTTAGTGTGATTGGCTGGCCTTTCGGGGGTGCCATGTATCTGGCACAAGCGATCGAGTATTTCGGTCCAAACTGGACGGGCCCTGAGTATTCTTTTTGAATGGCTCTTTCCGCCGACCGGATTTATAGCCTTTGAATCCGGCATTGACTGCCGTGTCTTCATTGTTGTCGCTGTTAACGCGGCGTTTTTGCTTATTCCGACGTGTCCTGCCACTTTTGTCCTTGGTATCCGAATTACCAGGGTTCTTCGATAAGTTGTTACTGCGAGCTAGCTAGCTGTCTTCTCCCGCGCAAAAGCACGTCATGAGTGTCGTGAGGGCTGCCATGGATTTCGGCTTTTCCTGTCCCAGGTGCCGGGAAAGCCACTCGTTGCGGATGTTATGCTTGAAGGCTGCTAGGGCCTCTGCGTCCGGACAGTCGACTATCTGGTTTTTCTTTGTTAGGAACCGTGTCCAGAATTGTCTGGCCGATTCTTCTGGCTGCTGAATTATGTGGCTTAAGTCGTCGGCATCCGACGGTCGCACGTAAGTGCCCTGGAAGTTGTCGAGGAATGCGGCTTCCAGGTCCTCCCAAGAACCGATTGAGTCTGCTGGCAAGCTGTTAAGCCAATGCCGGGCCGGTCCTTTAAGTTTGAGCGGGAGGTATTTGATGGCGTGTAGATCATCGCCGCGTGCCATGTGGATGTGAAGGAGATAATCCTCGATCCATACCGCCGGGTCTGTTGTGCCATCGTATGATTCGATGTTTACGGGTTTGAAACCCTCTGGGATTTTATGATCCATTACTTCATTCGTGAAGCATAGCGGGTGTACGGCACCTCTGTACTGGGCTATATCACGACACAGCTCAGAAGAGCTATGTCTGTTGTGTTCGGTCCGGGCGGATTTGTTGTATCCGGCGTGAAGATCATTATCACATGCTGTAGGGCACCTGCGCGATCCGTAGATCGATCTTGTTTGTCTTGCCTTATCCTCCAGTATGTCTCGCAGGTCGGGCGCATTTTCCCGTGCCTTAGTTGAGCAGCATCGGGGCATGGCTTGGGTGGAGGGCCGAGAGGCCTCTCTGTCACGGCCGCGAGGTGGCAGGTCTGCCATTTCATGCGCTGGTGATGTAGGTGCTTCCTCCTCTGATCGGGGTAGCGGCCTGCGCTTCGGGTAACTCTTGGAGGGGCGTTCGAGTTCATACTCTTTGGCCGCAAGGACTTCAGTCCATCTGTCAGCTAGCAAATCTTGGGCAGCTCTAAGCTGTTGCTGCTTTTTCTTGAGGCTGCTTGCTATGGCTAAAAGCCTGCGTTTAAAACGCTCTTGTTCGGCGGGGTCTGATGGTATGACGAATTCGTCGTCATCGAGGCTTGCCTCGTCTTCGGAGGGAGGCATATAGTTATCATCCTCGAACTCTCGGTCTGCCGCTCTCTCATGAGGGCTGGCTTCTCCATCTTCCTGCGCCGAATCTTGTTGAGGTGGCTGTTCTTCGGCGCTATCCGGGGTAGTATTATCTCCCATGCTGGAATCACCATTTTTGCTTTGGCGGGATTTATAGTGGCGCCGCTGACGCCGGAGCTTTGGCTGTTTCTTGTGGGTGTCATCCCCCACTGTTCCATCGCCATCTTCATCTTTTGGAGTATCCACCATATATATGTCATATGACGAGGTGGCCTTCCAGCGCCCTACAGGTGCTGGTTCCTGTTCGTCTCCTACATCGTCGTCCATGCCGTCGATGTCTTTGGAGCTGAAGTCAAGCATGTCGGTTAGATCGTCGATAGTGGCTACCAAGTGGGTGGTGGGTGGGCATTGAATTTCTTCATCGTCCGTATCCCAACCTTGCGGACCGTAGTCCGGCCAGGGCTCTCCTGATAAGGAGAGAGACTTAAGAGAATTCAAGATGTCGCCGAAGGGCGAGTGCTGAAAGATGTCCGCGGCAGTGAGCTCCATTATCGGCGCCCAATCGGATTAGATCGGCAGGGGCGCGGGGGGGCTCGGAGTTCAGAGAGGAATCCGGCTCCTCGGAGTCACGGGCCATGCGGAGTGCGGGGCTGGAGTTCGGCTCGATCGCCTCTGAGATCGCAGGCCCTGAGGCAGCGTCCAACCGCTGATCCTCGATTGGCGCAGTAGGCTCCGAATCAATGGTCGGAACCGATGAGTGTGCGGCCTCCAAGGCGCTGCTCGGCGGCAGAGCTATATCATGCCCATCGAGACAGTGCGGCGCGCCTGGCTGTGGCTCGAATCCGTCCAAGATCAAGTTCCCGCGGATGTCAGCCGTGTAGTTTAGGCTTCCAAACCTGACCTGATGGCCAGGGGCGTAGCTTTCGATCTGCTCAAGGTGGCCAAACGAATTGACCCGCAGTGCGAAGTCGCCGAAGACGAAGATCTATCCGGGGAGAAAAGTCTCACCCTGGACTGCATCGTTGTTGATGATCAAAGGAGCCATCGGGCCTAAAGGCGACGACACAGAGGAACTCTCAGTGAAAGCACCAATGTCGGTGTCAAAACCGGTGGATCTCGGGTAGGGGGTCCCGAACTGTGCGTCTAGGCCAGATGGTAACAGGAGACAGGGAACACTTTGTTTTACCCAGGTTCGGGCCCTCTCGATGGAGGTAATACCCTACTCCTGCTTGATTAATATTGATGATATGGGTAGTACAAGAGTAGATCTACCACGAGATCAAGGAGGCTAAACCCTAGAAGCTAGCCTATGGTATGATTGTTGTGTATGGAGTTGATTGTCTATGGACTACAACCCTCCGGTTTATATAGACACCGGATAGGGTTAGGGTTACACAGAGTCGGTTACAATGGTAGGAGATCTTGAATATCCGCATCGCCAAGCTTGCCTTCCACGCCAAGGAAAGTCCCATCCGGACACGGGACGAAGTGTTCAATCTTGTATCTTCATAGTCCAGGAGTCCGGCTGAAGGTATAGTCCGGCTACCCGAACACCCCCTAATCCAGGACTCCCTCAGAAATACTTATCCACTACTATATTGCTTCACCCTTCCTCTTTGGGGAAAATCACAACACGGCTCACAAGTAGCAACAACACGTGAGGCCTCCAATGTTCAATTACGGTAGCCCCCGGCGTGCCACCGCGTCCACCTGCCATGGACCTCCTAGCCAGGTCGCTCAGGCACGCACCGTTCAGGCAGATCGGACGGCGTGGAGAGCGCCTGAGAGGCCCTCGAGGCAAGCTAGTTGAAAACAGACTGCTCGAGAGGGCCTCTTCACTTGTGAGGTGCCCAGGAAGGCGGGTACCAGAGTATCCTTTATAGCAGTAATCTATGGAGCTCCCCCTTGAAGTACACCAATTCTAAGAGGATCCCCCCAATAGCACCACATTCTGCCGTTCTAATTGACTTAAGTGTTTAGGTTCCTAATTAGACAGGCTATAATCTCGGTCTAATTGGTCTAATAGAATTAGACTCCTAATTAAACGAGAAGCGCCGCTAGGATTTCTCTCTCTCTTTCTAGTTTTCTGGGAATACTTCTCTCTGGACGTTGAAGCTCTATCGAACTATTAGTTCGGAATGCGTGGATACCACAGAGAGGCTTTCTACTTCAACCCTCTTCTCGGAGAACATTCTCATGTCTGGGAGGTATAACCTATGACTGCTTCTGCTACTCTGCTCGTTTGTGAGTTTGACCGTCACCTCCATGTTCATAGTGTTCCTATGTGTCATTGTGTAGCATAAATTTTTGTTGCATAACACGTTCCCCTACATGGGCCCCACCCCAACCCTAGCTCCACAAAGCTAGGATTGGGGGCCAAAGCTAGGGGTGCGGCCTTAATGGGCCTCTCTGGCCCATGCGGCTGGCCACCTATAGGCCTTGCCTATTGTGGCTGGCCCATGGCGCCCCTATGTCTCTTTTCCGTAACCTTCCCGTTAACTTTGTATTCCCTCAAAAAAATAAGGTCTCCTGGTTCTCTCTCTAAACTATTTTCAACATCTCTAAAAATTTTCCATTGGTTTTATCTCAAGATCCTAACCCATCTAGTACTCAACAGATCGATAACCCTTAGGTGTATGACCCCACATGTTGTGTAAAGTATAGACATGACCGGAAATCCTTCCATTCAATGATCAATAGTGGAACCATGAACATCCATATTGACCCCTATACCTTCACAGATTATTATCGAGTCAACCTGTAGTTACCATGTGATATTACTTTTGCGCCGTGATACTTTACAAAACTCGGGGTGAGATTTTATCGGCATCCTAGCGAAACAAAAACTTGATCAGTATGCTAGTTTCCTCGTTCCTGGTTTTGTTCTCTTTTCTCATTCCCGTGTTCCGGCATCCCCGTGATCAAATCATGTTGTGTCTGGTCAAACGATGATGGATACAATCACACGAGAGGTCCCTAAGAATATCTCTCCATCATTTGAGGACCAAATCCTGTTCTTGAGCTATATAGTCCCTTGTCATACATTTTCGATGAACCAGTAATTTGCTTTTATGGTCACCCTATTACCATTGACGTTTGACGAATACCAAAGTGCATCATCGGGTATGAAGGAACTCGATACTCTCATGGTCTAAGGAATCGTGCATGCATTTACATCTCTGTATAATACTATAAACTTTTGACGAAAGGATCTCTTAGTATAATATTCGATTTGGGTCATTTAAACACAACTATTCTTCTAACTCTGTGTCCTCAAATTTGTAGGCATGCTTGTTACACTAACTTATGCCCATCATCAGCAAAATGGAACCATCATACAACACTTTATCTGATCTTAGAGGCAAGACTAGGAACCTATTTTATTGTTTATTATTCAACACATGCATGTGAGTTTTCCTTTGAGCGTCTTGGATATCCTGACTCGATAACCACTACAGTTATAGCACAAAACATAAAAATTAATTACAAACTCGAAAATAAGTAATAACATTCATTATTGTCTCTAGGTCATCTTTCCTACACTACAAGGCGAAGAACGCTCGAAGGGAACGGCGAGCCCGCCAGCGCGAGCAAGAAGTGGCATCGATGGAAGTTGCAGCGAAGGAGGTGATCAACATCGACGTGGATGTTTTCCCTCCACTACGGCCGCCCACCCCGCACTCGTCCACCATGCCGCTGACAAGGAAGCCGCATACGCCCCGCCCATGACTAACAACGATCCATCGTCTGAATGGGGAGGAATTTATGAATGATGGATGCAACTAGAGGGTTCGAAGATGGTGTGCAACTCACCACAACTCCAACAGGCACGAACAAGCACGAGCAATGTGCTACTCGTGATGGAGTTGCTGGATTTCCTCACAGGGGAAGGGTGAAGTAGTATAGTAGCCAATAGTATTTCCCTCAGTAAAGAACCAATGTTATCAAACAGAAGGACAACGTGAACAATACATGCACACACACATAGCAAATGCTGGCACCCAACAAAGGCAATGGGTCATCATTCCCCTTATTCTTTCTAGATGCAAGTATCAAATCTTGTAGTGATAGGCAATAAATAATATAAAAATAAAATAACAAGGGAATTTTAGGATTTCTTGATAATAATTGAGAATGGACCTGGGGGCCATATGTTCGCTAGAGGCATCTCTCCCATAAGCATAACATCGGTGCATAAATAAATTACTGGTGTGCAATTGACAAAGCGCATAGTTATGATGATCATACAAGGCATAAGCCACACATAGGCATTATGTGTGTGACAACTAGATGGTTACTGACGTCTACTACTACTACTAATTCACCCCAAGAACACTATCCATCATGCCTCTCAAAGTATTAAGTTCATGACAAACAGAGTAACACATTAAGCAAGATGACATAATGTAGACAAAGTAAGACCAATTGATATGACCAAACCTCGGTGTTTTATCCTTACTAGAAACAATACAAATACATGCCTCAGCCCATCTTGTCACGGGGCAAGACTAACCACAAGATTGAACCTACCACAAAGCACCTCTCCCATTGAAGATAAATTAATCTACTTGGCCAAAGAAGACAGATAGATTGGAGAGAAATAAGAAGATATAAAATTATGCATCAAATAAATATCAAGAGACTCAACTAGTTCAATGGATAATTCTGGTCATAAACCCACAATTCATCAGGCCCCAACAAACACATGGCGAAAGATTAAATTGGATTGATCACACATGAGATCATTGTATTGAAGATCAAAGAGAGAGAAAGCCATCTAGCTACTACTATGGACCCCTAGGTCCTGAAGGAACTACTCACACTTCATCATGGAGGCAACAAGGTTGATGAATATTGCCTCCCCAATGACTTCCCCTTTGGCAGAGTATCAGAAAAGGCCTCCAGATGGGATTGCGAAAGAAGAAAGGCTTGCGGTGACGAAAGAATTGTTTCGGGTCTTGCCCCGTGGGTTTTGGAATATATGGAAATTAACTCTCATGTGTCTTCTGGTCTCTCCCCAAAGCTTCTAGGGTCTCTTAGGTTCCAAAAAAATCATCATGAAGTTTCATCGTGCTTGGACTTTGGTAGGTATGGTCTTTCTCAGAAACAAAAAAACATACAAAAAACAGGAACTGACACTGGGCACTAAGTTAATAGGTTAATCCATAAAAATAATATAAAATGGCATGTAAGGCATATAAAGATAATAATATAATAGCGTAAAACAATCAAAAATTATAGATACATTGGAGACATGTCAGCAGCCCCAAGCTTAATTCATGCTCGTCCTCGAGTGGGTAAAAGAATTTTTGATGTGAAATTCTACCTAACATGTACTTCATCATGGAATACATTTGCGGTATGAATATTGGGAAGCAAGTGATTTAAGGAAATAGTCTATCAATTTGAGATCAGAAGAATAATACATAAGAATACTAGTAAACAATCATTGCCTTTGAAAATAAAAATGCTAAAGAATGTTATCCCTACCCACTCAATCATGTAAGCATGGCATAGCTCGGTCTTCCTAGTACAAAATATCTATCTTGGACACCCTGGTGCAAAACCAAGCAATTAAATCATACTTTTTCTCACTTCAGTTTTTTCAACTCCCATGAAATACTTGAGCGTGAGCTATGGACTTAGCACTTTGGATGGCAAAAAGAATGGTGATTGAGGTTTACAATGGAAGACAAAAAGGTATAAGATAGTCTCACATCAACGAGGCTGGTCATAGGCAATGGAGATGCCTTACAATTGACATCAATGCGATGAGTAGGGCCAGATTGCCATGCAACAGATGCACTAGAGCTATATGTGTATGAAATCTCTCTATATGAAACTAAGTGGGTGTGTGCCTCCAACTTGCTTTCTCATGAAGACCTCGAGCATTTGAGGAAGCTCATCATCAGAATATGCAAGCCAAGTTCTATAATGTAAAAAACCCCATTTGTATATGAAATTGAAAAATCATGGAGAATCTCCATATGAAATACATGGTGCTACTTTGAAGCACAAGTGTTGAAAATGATAGTAGTGTGAACTCTCTCTCATTTTTCTCATCTTTTCTCTTTTTGAACGGCCTCATGGACCTCATCCCCAATTTTTTGAGGAATCATAAGTCTCCTCCAATTAATTTCCTCACTGGTAGGGGTAACACTCTAATAATGATGATCATCACACTTCAATTTACTTACAACTTGATAAAATAAAAAAATATGAATACATATGAATGCCTCTGGCAGTGTACCAGGATGTGCAATGATCTAGATTAACATGTATAATAGTGATGAATGGTGCTTTGCCACAAAATATCATATCATCTCTATGATCATGCAACGCAACAGGACAATGAATGCTCAAGTCATGTAAATAGTAACGATGGAAGTTACATGGCAACATATCTCAGAATGACTATGAAATTGGCATAATAGGTAGGTATCGTGGTTGTTTTGAGGAAGGGTATAATAAGGATTATGTGTGAAAGAGTGTATCATTTCACGGAATTTGGATGCATCGGCGAATTTTTGCACCAAGTCTCGAGGTGAGAATGGGCAATGCATGGTACAGAAGACGCTAATAAAATATGGATAGGTGGAAGTGCTTATAGTCCAAAAACTCACATTAGTCATAAAGAACTCAAATAATTATTGTGAAAGCCTATTAGCCCTCAAAGCAAAGCACAACTCGCATGCCCCTAGGGAGGAGGTTGGTCAAAGTTAACCATCGTGTGCCCCCGATCCGAGCAACACAAAGGAAATCAATCAATGATACATCATGCTCCAACTTCCTAGCTATGCCAAAACCGACACTTTCATGAATAGGATATCACAAACCTTAATAGCAATATTCCTACTAAACCAAGATCATCCACTAGTACACCCACATATTGCCATCTCAATATCGCCAAACTATTACAAGGAATCAAACCAACATATTCAGTGATCTACATGAAACTTTTTATTATACCACGTTTATATACCTATTATTCTTGGACTAAGCATGCAATTCATGCAAATTACCCTTTCCTATTTAAATCTTAGAAGTATATAAGTGAATCAAGAGAGTGCATATAATTTCTAAAAAATATATCTCACCGTGCTCAAACAAATGTAAGTGAAGAACATGAGCAATTGCCTCAGCTCAAAAGATATAAGTGAAGAACAAAGAGCATTCTATAAATTTGAGATGAATGTGTGTCTCCCATAAAAGGTGTGATTAGGAAAAGAATGATTGTGGAAACAAGAAAACAAAATAAAAATGAAAACAAATATGCTCCAAGCAAAACACATAGCATGTGATGAATACAAATATAGTCCAAGTGAAGTTACTGATAGATTGAAGACGAAAGGGGGGATGTCTTCTGGGGCATCCCTTATCTTAGATCTTGAGTATTTCTTAAATATTACCTTGGGGTGCCTTGGGCATACCCAAGGTTAGGCTCTTGTCGCTCCTTATTCTCTTTCCATTTCCATCTGACCCAAAACTTCTTCATACACAAAAAACTTAATGGAACTCGTAAGATGGGTTAGTAGGATAATACAAATTATTCACTTTGTTACTATCAAGACAAGATTCATAACTTTTCCCACATGATACCTACTATTTTCTGTTATTTCTATGACTTATACCCCGAAATATAATCGTATAAACTTTAAAATAAGCACACTACGCAATAAAAATAGAATCTGTCAAAAACAGAACAATATATAATGATCCAATTTCTAGCATACTTTTGCAACTCTAATTTGTTTGAAAATTTATGAAAATGTAAACAATTATCATAGCAGTAGTATGTAAAAAATTATATAAATTTTTCATGTTCCAGCACAGAAAGAAAATTCATATACTGGGCGCAAAAGTTTCTATTTTTGCACAGTGCCAAATAGACAAGCATCCAAATCATCCTGAAGGTTTTACTTGGCACAAAAAGCAAAATAAAATATACAAGCACAATTACTCCAGTAGCAATAATCATGTATACATACGCACACAAATTGATTACTATTGGGTTGTCTCCCGCCAAGCTCATTCTTTATAGCCATTAAGGTAGGCTTGAGATTTTAATGACGCTCAATAAGAGACAAGAATTGAAGCACAAAGAGAGGATCATATAGCATGTAACAAGCACATTTAAGTCTAAAGCAGTTCCTATGCATAGGCATTTTACAATAAAATAAATTATCAAGGCAAGCAAAGCCTAGCATACGCAACGAAGAAGAAAGAAACAATGACAATCTCAACATAATGAAAGGTAATTTAGTAACATGAATTTTTTAATAACAATACTTGTTTTCACAAAATAATTACATGTAGGATCATAATCAAATTTAATAATACATCCATCATATAAAATATTCTCTTCATGATCCGTATGCATAAAAAATTTATAATCTTCCAATATAGTGGGATTAACATCAACTAAAGTCATAACCTCTCCAAACCCACTTTTATCAAAATATGAGGCTCAAATAAAGTTCCAAGACCAAAAGAAGCATCGTAATTATCACCCCAATCATGATCATTATAATAAGTAGCAAGCATAACAAAATCATCATTAATAGTGCCTACAGACATAGTATCACCATAAAAAGCAATATCAAAGTGTGTCATCTTCATCACTTGAATCATAAATATTATCATAATGTTCTTTGATAACTTCTTCATTAATAGGGGGGCTAAACATATCATGCTTATGAAACTCATCATCCCCAATCTTGTAGCTTTGCATATCATTAGCATAATTGACATTCATAGAATTCATACTAGCATCATTGGAATCATGCTTTTCATTCAGGGAACTATCATGAATCACTTTCCAAAATTCTTGTTTTAACACTTCATAACAATTTTCAAATTCATGATTTTCAAGAAAAACTTCATAAAGATAATGAAGTACACTCAACTTCATATTTTCTTTCAGAGAGCTTGTAGCAATAGCATTTTCATCACTAGCAATTGGTTTATCATAACTAGGATTTTTGAGAAGTCCAGCTAGTGGAGAAGATCCATATATCTTTATTTTTTATTTTGCTTTTTGTGAGTCAACAATACATATATCATAATTAGGCAAGAAATAAAACAAGAAAATAAGGTGTTTGTGTGTAGGTACCTGATTTGTTAGGTGATGTTTCCCCGGCAACGGCGCCAAAAATTCTCCTACTGCTCGTGATGGAGTTGTTGGATTTCCCCAGAGAGGAAGGGTGAAGCAGTCATTTTATCCTTAGTAGCAATAGTACAACACGTGCCTTCCTACCCCTCCTATCACAGAGCAAGGTCACCGCAAGATTGAACCTATCACAAAGCACCTCTCCCACTAAAGATAAATCAATCTACTTGGTGAAAGAAGACGGATAGATAAGAGAGAAATACAAAACTATAAATTAGGCAACAAATAAATCTCAGGAGACTCAAATGGTTCAATGGATAATCTGATCATAAACCCATAGTTCATCAAATTCCAACAAACACACCGCAAAGATTACATCGGATTGATCTTAGATGAGATTGATGTATTAAAGATCAAAAGAGAGAGAGAAAGCCATCTAGCTACTGGACCCGTAGGTCCTGAAGCAACTACTCACACATCATCATGGAGGGAGCAAGGTTGATGAAGATTGCCTCCTCAATGGTTTCTCCCTCCACCAGAGTACCGAAAAAGTCCTCCAGATGGGATCACAGATGAATAGAGGCTTGCGGCGGTGGAAGAATTGTTTCAGGTCTTGCCCCGAGGGTTTTGGAATATATGGAAATTTATAGGCTAGAAATTAGGGCATACGGAGCATCAGGGCCCCACAAAGCTTGATAGGCGCACCTACCCCCTTGGGCGCGCCATGTGGTCTTATGGCCCTCTCGTGTGTCTTCTGGTCTCTCGCTGAAGCTTCTAGGGTCTCTTATATTTCAGGAAAAAAACACCATAAAGTTTCATCATGTTTGGACTTTGGTAGGTATGGTTTTTCTATGAACCAAAAAATATGCAAAAAGACAAGAACTGACAATGGGCACTAAGTTAATAAGTTAGTCCATAAAAATAATATAAAATGGAATATAAAGCATATAAAAGTGATACTATACTTTGTCGAAAAATAAAAGTGATACTACAATAGTATGAAACAAAAAAAAATTATAGATACGTTGGAGATGTATCACAGTGCCGGTGCCCGGTCTTCCTAGGTCCCGTTTGACAAAATGTCACAGCAGGATATGATACAATTTTTGCTCCATTTTGTATTGCTTCTTTTGTTTTTCGCTACGCCATTGGATCAATTTGTTGCATATGTCATTAGTTTATTTGGTGTCATTATATTTATGACGGAAATGACCAATGAGGGCCAAAAGCCTATGGAATATGACTTGGGGGATACATTATCCTATGTATGATGTTGGGGGACATCAAGCACTACTAAAAGAAGATGGCGAAGATACCCAAGGCAAGAGGTCTGACATTCTCAACATATGAGGATGTTTTTTTGTTGAATCTTGGTTGGCCACAAGCATGCACCCGATATGTGGCATAGAGAAAAGGGCAACAAGTGTTGGGAAAATATCCACAAGACTACCATGAACACAAGGAATATGTTGAGCCGAAGCCTATCCATACCACCTGCAATGTGGCCTCACTCCAACATAGATGGTCCATCATCCAAAACAACATGAACAACTTTGTCGGTCACCATACTTCCGTGGTTGGAGTCAATAGTCTCATATGTTGAATTGCTTCATTTTGTTATCATTTGCATTGCTAGTTATGTTTGTTGCATAGAAGCCATTCGGTTTAAGACAATGTTGGGTGAAATTGAATGGCAAACCAAAGTGGCAGCTATCGGATTTCAGGTTCCGGCAGACCCTTGAGGTTCGAACACTGGGGTGCGCACGGAGGTCTCTCCCCTACCGATCTACGTCCAATCTCCTCATGTGATCTAGGCTGGAAACAACGAACAACACAAGGGACACGAGGTTTATACTGGTTCGGGCCACCATTGTGGTGTAATACCTACTCCAGTGTGTGGTGTGGTAGATTGCCTCAGGGGCTGATGATGAACAGTACAAGGGAAGAACAGCCTCGCGAGAGGTGTTCTTGAGCTGGTGCGATGAACTGTTTAGGTGAGTTCAGTCGCCTCTCTCTCTCAGCTAGGGCTCTACCAGATCTCTAGATGTCCTCCCTACCCTGCAGTGGCTAGCTCTCTTTATAGAGGCCCTGGGCCTCTCCCCAAATAATGAGCGCGAAGGGCGCCAACAATTGGCCATTTTGCAGGGGAACATCTAGTACAAGTTATCCTGACCAAAGGTGGTCTTCGGCTGCCAAAAGCACTGGTGATGACGCCGTCTTGGGCTCCACGGTGACCTCCGTCCTGCCGCTCTGCCAGTCTTGGTCTCGTTGCACTGGAATGGTAACCTTTGCCCGATGCCTTGGCCTGTGCTTGCCCCCTTTGCACCAAAGGGGAAACAAGGACACTGCGCAGGCCGGCGCCCGCCTGGTCTCGATCGTCATGGCTTGCGTCACGGGCTCCTCGCGAGGTACCCCTGCCCTGATCTCTCTGCCTCCTCGCGATCCTGCCTGATGAGGTTGCCTCTGAGGAAGCTTCCTGTCGTCTGCCCCGCGAGGCTTGGCCCCTCGCGAGGGTCTTGAGCTTGAGCTGATGAAGATGGGCCGCGCTGGGCCCTCACTTGAGCCACGCCGCAGGCCGCAGGTAGGCAAGTCTGGGGACCCCCGTTCCTAGAACGCCGACAGTAGCCCCCGGGCCAAAGGCGTGCCCGGGCATGGCCTAGCAGGGAAGCGAAGGGGCAAGCGCGAAGCTCCGTGGGCCCCAATAGCCTGCGGCCTTGGGCGCCGCGTGGCGATTGATTGGACGTGGGCGTCTGCGCTTCCCCACGACGCCTCGGCGACCGCACGACTTGACAAGTCCCTGCACGCAGAGAAACCGGTCATGATTACCTGCGATCGTGGTGCTCGGTGGTTGGCCTCCTCCGGCTATAAGTACGGGGCTGCGCGAGACCCTTCAGTCCATTCCTTCATGCTGCTCCTTTCCTTCTTCTTCTTCGTTCTTGCTTCTCCTTACGCCAATGGCACCAATCCGCCGGTTTTCTGCAGAAGAGAAGGGAAAGGCCCCTCATGAGGGCCCTGACCCACTTCCACCGAAGAAACGGCTGGTCCTCTGCCACCGAGATGAGGGTGCTCAGCAGGAGGTATCGAGGCCCTGGTACGAGCGGCCGTCGCCTGGGTTTCCGCTACCCTTGTATGCCCGCGTCATGGGTCCTGGCGGAGAAGGCATCGAGCGACATCGACGGTGCCGCCGTCGACGCCGGTGAGTCACGGTGGTGCGCGTCGTTCCTCCTGGAGTCCACGCCGAGCGCTCCTCCCGCGAGCTCGTGCTCCACACCGCCATGCCTCCAAGCTCTTGGATTCGCCTTCCTCCTTCCTTCGCCTTCGAGATGCCACCGAGCGGGGCTCTGGAGCTCTGGCTGCAGCATGCTGACTGCAGTACCCTTGCGATTGGAGCGGAGGTCGCAGTCGTCGCTCCGGGCAAGGTCTTCATGACCCAGGGCTGGGGTGAAATCGCCCGGGTCTGCCAGACGGTAGGTGCCCGCGTAATTCACCTTGAATACGACGGCGCCTCCTTGATGTTCTTCAAGGTCTTCGATGCTGAAGGACGCCGGCTGGAGTGCTGCCCCAGGAAGAGTGGCAGGGGCAATGAACTGGCGAGGACCTGGTGTCGGTGTCAAAACCGGCGGATCTCAGGTAGGGGGTCCCGAACTATGCGTCTAGGCCGGATGGTAACAGGAGACGGGGGACACTTTGTTTTACCCAGGTTCGGGCCCTCTCGATGGAGGTAATACCCTACTCCTGCTTGATTAATATTGATGATATGGGTAGTACAAGAGTAGATCTACCACGAGATCAAGGAGGCTAAACCCTAGAAGCTAGCCTATGGTATGATTGTTGTGTATGGAGTTGATTGCCTACGGACTACAACCCTCCGGTTTATATAGACACCGGATAGGGTTAGGGTTACACAGAGTCGGTTACAATGGTAGAAGATCTTGAATATCCGCATCACCAAGCTTGCCTTCCACGCCAAGGAAAGTCCCAGCTAGACCCGGGACGAAGTCTTCAATCTTGTATCTTCATAGTCTAGGAGTCCGGCCGAAGGTATAGTCCGGGTACCCGAACACCCCCTAATCCAGGACTCCCTCAGTAGCCCCCGAACCAGGCTTCAATGACGATGAGTCCGGCGCACAGATTGTTCGGCATTGCAAGGCGGGTTCCTCTCCAAATCTTGTGTACCTGTAGGAATAATGTCCGATTTTTGTAATGTAGTGCTCCTCGGCTTCCATGCCCAATAATGGCCGTCTTCCACGTGTTCAAACAAATGCAAAAGGCCGGGGCGTTTTTACATCCATACCCCTAGCCGTATAAATGAGCCGCCTATTTAACGGGATGGGGATTTAGGTCCAAACCACATATTCTCCTTTCCGCGAGTTGTCATCAGAGCGCCTCCAGCAAAGGTCCATTCCAACATGACCAGCCGTCGCAGCTCCTCCCCTCGCCCCTCCGGTCCCAAACCCGGGGACTGGGAGAGTTGCACCATCCCGCATAGCAAGTTAGCATCACTTTAGGCCCAGGGATTCCTCCCTCAGGCATGCATGGTCCCGGTCCGAGCCGGTCTCGCCACCTATAATGGCGGAAAACAAGCGGAGAACACCCCCAATCCTTCTAAAGGAGAGCGGGTGTGCCTTGTCCCCTATCTAATAAGGGGATTGGGATTTCCAATTCACCCATTTCTCCGCGGGCTTCTGGAGTTCTACGGCCTCCAGCTGCACAACCTCACGCCCGCCTCCGTATTGCACATTGCGGGTTTCGTCGCCCTCTGTGAGCTATTTTTAGGCGTTGAGGCTCATTTCGCGCTGTGGAAGAGGTTATTCTGCCTGGTGCCCCGTTCTGAAAAGGGGTCTATATATCAAGTGGGCGGAGCCGAAGTATGGCGCATCGCCGGGACCGGATATCTATCCGGAACCCCAAAGAAGGTGTCCGAGGACTGGCCTTCGGAATGGTTTTACCTAGATGACGTCCCGCTACCGGATCCTATCCGGGTCGGTCTCCCTGAGTTCAACAGTGCTCCATTGAAGAAACACTTGAGCTGGCGTCTGCGGAGCTCTCAGAGAGAAAGTGACAGAGACGTCCTTCACCTGATGGGCCGGATAAGACTGTTGGCTCATTCCGGACTAACCATGATCGGAGTCATGGCCGCATGCATTATGCGGGGGGTGCAGCTGCTTCAATATAGAGGCCACCCCATGTGGGATTTCAACGGGGAGTATGACACCACACGTTATGGTCGTAAGGGGCCAGACTCAGACGCCGCCTTAGTAAAGATCCTATCCTCTTTGTATAAGGGAGAAAAGGAGGAATTCCTCCGCGTCAATCCGCAGGCTGGATTCAGTATGTACGATCCTCCAAGTTGGGTAAGTGAACAATTGCACTTGCCCGTTTGTTTTATACTCCCATGGTTAGATAAGTAGTCTAACGACTTCAATGCAGGAACTGTGACAGGAGGTAAAGGACATAAGCAGCCGCCCTCCATAGCCCGAGGACCCAGAACGGTCCCTCAATCCGGACTCTGAAGAGGATCCGGACATATCGGTGGATCTTATCGACGGGGTGTTCCATCAGCTAAGCAAGGACAATACCTTGGTAGCCATCATGGCTGATTACCCAGGGTTAATTCCGGCCTCCCAGGTGACAGAAGCCGGAGTCTCATTCCCTTGAGAGAGATTGCACTCTCGCGTATTCCGGTGTTTCTGAAGACAATCGTGTTTTGCAGGGGAGTTTTCCGAGGCAGGAGGCCGAACCTGCGGCGGCTAGCCAACGAGGGGCCGCAGGGCCCCGTGGGGCAAAAGGGAATGAAGTCCGGACTGAGATGTCGGCGCAAAGTTATAGCGCACCCTCTGTTCCCCTGGTGTTATTCTGTCAGGGCATATTAACATTCGTGCTATCTTCAGAACGAAGAGACCTCGCCGGACTACATCCGGAGAGGTTGCCAATCGCGCCTCCACCAGCCAGGCTCCAACGGCTGGCCAGGAAGCGGAGGCGAGCACAAGGCGCGTACCGGATGCTCCTCCGACAGAGGATGAGGACAGGCTGTCTGCCACGAATTCTGAAGTGGGGAGTGCCATGAACCACAGGCGTCGCCGGGCAGTTCTACGCGACGCTTGTTTCTCCCAAGAGGCTTTAGATGCCTTTAATTCGGGAGATGCGTACCTCCGTGCCGATCAAAATGGTTTAGCCAGAGCCACGGAGCAGTATGTAGAAGACATACGAGTAAGAAAATTTTGGTCAAATATATATATACCAGTAGCCCCCGAGACTTGAAATAGTTAGAGCAACTGATTTAAGGATCTTTTAATATGCAGGTTCTTACAGAGAAGAATACTATACTGTCCCAGGAGCTGGAAAAGTGCAAGGCCCAACTAGAGGCCGCACTAGCCGCAGCAGGGGAGTCCAAAGAGACCCCCTCAGGTAAGATACACTTCGAAAGATTAGTATTGTGCGGTGCGGGTGTAAATCTGACAAATCATATTGCAGATGGCGCCGGACTCGATCCGGACAAATAACAACTCTTACGCCAGCTAAAGGCTGGTGAGAGTATGTTGACAAGGGTGAGCCGAGAGAAGAATGATCTTCAGGATGCCAACACCAAGCTGGACGTCGAACTTAAAGATGTTCGTGGCCAGCTGTCGGACTCCACGAAGGAGAATCAGCGGCTTCGACGCGGCATTTTTAGTAAGTGCTTGAACGAACTTTGAAAAAAGAGTTCGGCGAGGAAGTCGACTAACAGAGTAATGTCTGTAGGTATGCTCACAGGTCGTCCTGCAGAGGAGATGCCCGGTTCTACGGGTGAACTTCTTCCCGAACTCATGCAACTGCACGAGTGAATTCGGCAGGTGATGCGAGGTGTTGCCCAAGCCTTATGGCCTGCCCACTCCATGCCCGAGGGCCTTGGAGAGCTTGCGGAGAAGCTGAAGGGAGCTCGGCGGCGCTTCCGGTTGTGGAAGATATCGGCCTGCCGACAAGGCGCTAGGGAAGCCTGGGCCATGGTGAAGACCCGTTTTACGAAGTCTGACCCAAACCACATGGCCGAGGGCGGACTGGTGGGGCCTGACGGGAAGGAGATCCCGGTGAGCTTAGTATATGGCCAAGTAGAGTTGGCCGCGAAATATTCCCAGCAGGACTGTAAATTAGACAGCCTGTTAGATGGTATAGAAGAGGAATACAATCAGTCAGAATGACTATGTAATTTTGAATTGACATGTGTAATGCCTTCTAGCCGGATTGTAGATCATTTGTCGTTGCCGACCTTTTCGCTTCAACCTCGGGACCTGACGGTCCGGAGTGTGTCCAAATACCATAGAGGTTATATAAGAACCGTGGTATGCGTGGAGACCAGGCGTAGGGGTCATTAGTGCTTTATCAGACAAGTGCCCAACTAGTCATGTTATATTACATGGTTAGTAAGAAACATCTTCCAGAGAGAATAGTTCCGTTAGGGGTTCCTTTCGCTGGGAGGCATGCCCTAAAGTGCATGTCCGGACTGCGTATAAAGACGCAGAAAAAAGCATCTGGGGGCACATATTATGAATAAAAAGATCATCTTTTATCTCACCGACCGAATATTCCCTTAAGAACGCTAGCTTTCGGCTTCACCCAGTCTGAGGTACACATCCGGCTGACCCGGCAGTAACAATCGCAGAGGTGCTCCCTTTACCACCTAGCCGAACAATCGGGAACGTAGGGGTAAGCACAGGAGCCAGGCAACCCAGCTTGGCCAAAACTTAAGTCATATCAATGCATATAATGGTGAAGAAAAAGGTACATGCGGAAGTTTGACGCATGTGTTGGGCGTGAAGCCCGTATAAATAAGCTTCTGTTAAAGAAGCCCCCAGGTTTAATGAGCGCGATTGGCGCATCACTAGATAAGCCTTTAAGGGCTATAAAAGAAAAGAGGGGAAGGAGAGAAATGTAAGACAGAAAAATGCAAAAAATGGACAGAGGAAGGAGACGAACACAGAGTCCGGCGCTAGGCATAGAATCTTCGGAGACGGGTGGCGTTCCACGGGTTTGGCTCGAGTCAGTTATCCGACGCATCTCGCAGGCGGTACGTCCCGCCAGTCAGGACTTGGTCGATTATGAATGGACCTTCCCACTTGGGCTTGAGTTTGTCCTTTTTCTTATCCGGCAGGCGTAGAACTAGTTCGCCAACACTGTAATTTTTGGCCCGTACTTCTCTGCTTTGATATCTCCAGGCCTGCTGTTGATAAAATGCGGAACGGGCTTTTGCCACGTCACGCTCCTCCTCCAGGGCGTCCAAGTTGTCCTGCCGATCGAGCTCGGCTTCTCTTTCTTCGTACATGCGCACTCTAGGTGAGTCATGAATTATGTCGCATGGCAGAACTGCCTCTGCGCCGTACACCATAAAAAATGGTGTGTATCCGGTGGTGCGATTTGGCGTGGTCCGCAGCCCCCATAGCACGGAGTCGAGCTCCTCTACCCAGTGCGTGTTAGATTCCTTGAGGGACCGCACCAGTCTGGGTTTAATGCCGCTCATGATAAGACCATTTGCACGTTCGACCTGGCCGTTGGTTTGTGGGTGATAGACGGAAGCATAATCGAGCTTGATGCCCATGTTTTTGCACCAGAGTTTTACCTCGTCGGCGGTAAAGTTTGTACCATTGTCGGTTATGATGCTGTGGGGGACGCCATAACGGTGTACAACCCCGGATATGAAGCCTATCACAGGTCCGGATTCGGCCGTTTTAACAGGCTTGGCTTCTATCCATTTGGTGAATTTATCCACCATGACCAGTAAGTATTTTTTTCTATCGGTCCCGCCTTTAAGGGGTCCGACCATGTCAAGCCCCCAGACTGCAAAAGGCCAGGTGATGGGTATAGTTTGGAGTGCGGTGGGTGGCATATGGCTTTGGTTGGCAAAAAGTTGGCAACCGGCGCATCGTTGGACTAAGTCCTGAGCGTCTGCCCGGGCCGTCGGCCAATAAAAGCCTGTACGGAAAGCCTTGCTAACAAGGGACCGAGCAGCAGCGTGGTGACCACCGAGTCCGGCATGAATTTCAGCCAGAAGGTTCCGCCCTTCCTCTTCGGAGATGCACCTTTGAAGGACTCCGATAGTGCTTTTCTTATAAAGCTCTCCCTCATGGACTCTATAGGCTTTAGATCGCCGCACTATGCAGTGGGCCTCGTTTTGGTCCTCCGGAAGTTCCTGCCTAGTAAGGTAGGCTAGGAATGGTTCTGTCCACGGGGCGATGACCGCCATTATTACGTGGGCTGAAGGTGTAATTTCATTGGCAGAGCCTCCAATTGTGTCAGATTGTTCGGCGTCGAGTGGTGCGGCTGGGTCCGGGCTGTTATTTACGGGTTCCCCCTCCCATGTTACGGATGGCTTGAACAATCTTTCCAAAAAGATGTTGGGGGGGACTGCATCGCGTTTTGCTCCGATGCATGCCAGGACGTCCGCTGCTTGATTGTTTTCTCGGGCTATATGGTGAAACTCCAGCCCTTCGAACCGAGCTGACATTTTTAGGACGGTGTTGCGGTAAGCTGCCATTTTTGGGTCCTTGGCGTCGAAGTCTCCATTTATCTGGGATATCGCAAGGTTTGAATCCCCGCATACCTCTAGGCGCTGGATACCCATGGATACTGCTATCCGGAGACCATGTAGGAGAGCCTCATATTCGGCTGCATTGTTGGAATCCATGTACATGATCTGGAGCACATATTGGACTGTGTCTCCTGTGGGGGACGTCAGGACGACGCCAGCCCCCAGTCCGGCTAACATTTTGGAGCCGTCGAAATGCATAATCCAGTTTGAATATGTGCCGTACTCTTTAGGGAGCTCGGCCTCCGTCCATTCTACGACGAAGTCGGCCAAAACTTGCGATTTAATAGCTCGCCGTGGCTTATAGGTTATATCGAACGGGAGGAGCTCGATGGCCCATTTTGCAATCCGGCCCGTTGCGTCGCGGTTGTTGATAATATCGTTGAGTGGTACTTCCGAGGCTACTGTTATGGAACACTCTTGAAAGTAGTGTCGTAGCTTCCGGGATGCCATGAATACCGCGTATGCAATCTTTTGATAATGCGGGTACCGTGATTTGCATGGAGTGAGGACAGTGGATACATAGTAGACCGGCCTTTGAAGGGGGAATTTGTGTCCGTCCATTTCCCGCTCGACAACGAGCACTGCGCTGACAACTTGATGTGTTGCTGCAATGTACAATAACATTGGTTCGCCGGTGTTCGGCGCGGCCAGGACTGGGTTTGTTGCCAATATGGCTTTTATTTCATCAAGTCCGGCCGTGGCGGCCTCCGTCCACTCGAAGTGTTCGGTGCGCCGAAGGAGGCGATAGAGGGGTAGTGCCTTTTCTCCCAAGCGGGAGATGAAGCGGCTTAAAGCCGCCACGCATCCGGCTAATTTTTGTATTTGTTTGAGGTCCTTTGGGATATCCAATTGTGACAAAGCTCGGATCTTGGCTGGATTAGCTTCAATTCCTCTACCGGATACAATGAAGCCCAAGAGCTTTCCGGCTGGAATGCCGAAGACGCATTTTTCTGGGTTGAGCTTGATGTCGTATTTTCGGAGGTTATCGAATGTAAGCCTCAAGTCGTCTATTAGAGATTCGACATGTCTTGATTTGATGACCACATCATCCACATACGCCTCCACTGTTTTGTCGATCTGATTTGCCAGACATGTCTGGATCATGCGCTGATATGTTGCGCCGACGTTTTTCAGCCCGAAGGGCATTGTGTTGAAGCAGAATGGGCCGTATGGTGTGATGAAGGCTGTTGCAGCTTGGTCTGATTCTGCCATCTTGATTTGATGGTAACCGGAGTAAGCGTCGAGGAAACACAACGAGTCGTGTCCTGCGGTGGCATCGATAATTTGATCGATACGGGGGAGGGGGAAGGGATCCTTTGGGCAGGCCTTGTTAAGGTCTTTAAAATCGACACACAGGCGCCAGGATTTGTCCTTCTTTGGTACCATCACCAAGTTTGCTAGCCAGTCCGGATGTTTTATGTCTTTAATGAATCCGGCCTCCAATAGTTTGGCTAGCTCCTCTCCCATAGCCTGTCTCTTGGGTTCGGAAAAACGCCGAAGGGCTTGTTTGACAGGTTTGAATCCTTTTAGGATATTTAAGTTGTGTTTGGCCAGCCTGTGTGGGATCCCTGGCATGTCTGAAGGGTGCCAGGCGAAAATGTCCCAGTTCTCTCGTAGGAACTCTCGTAGTGCGGCGTCTACATCAGGGTTCAGTCGTGCCCCGATGGAAGCTGTTTTATTGGGGTCCGTTGGATGGACCTGGAATTTGACTATTTCGTCAGCTGGCTTGAAGGATGTGGATTTGGATCTCTTATCGAGTACCACATCATCCCTGTTACCCGTGGAGCGCAGCGCAGTCAGTTCTTCGGCCGCTAAGGCTTCGGATAGTGCTTCAAGGGCTAATGCGGTCGTCTTGTTTTCGGCGCGGAGTGCTACGTCCGGATCACTAGCTAGAGTGATAATTCCGTTTGGCCCGGGCATCTTAAACTTCATGTACCCGTAATGGGGTATTGCTTGGAAGATTGTGAATGCTTCCCGTCCCAGTAAAGCGTGATGTCCGCTCTTAAACGGGGCCACCTGAAATGTGACTTCTTCGGACCTGTAATTATCCGGCGTGCCGAACACCACATCTAGTGTGATTTTTCCTGTGCAGCGCGCTTCCTGACTGGGGATTATGCCTCTAAAGGTTGTGCTGCTTCGCTCGATGCGGTTCCAGTCTATTTCCATTTTTTGAAGGGTTTCCTCGTAAATGAGATTCAGTCCGCTGCCTCCATCCATGAGCACCTTGGTGAGGCGAAAGCCGTCCACTATGGGACTGAGGACCAATGCGGCTGGTGCTCGGGCTGTTCGGAATTTAGGTTCATCACTTGCGTTGAAGGTAATAGCAGTGTCGCTCCATGGATTTATTGTTGCAACTTGATAGACTTCAGCGAGGTTGCGGAGTGTTCTTTTTCGCACATTGTTTGATGCGAAAGTCTCGAAGACTGTGAGAACAGTACTAGTGTCCTCAGGCTGGCTTTCTGCGGCCTCCAGGATTAAGAGGTCCTCGCCAATTTTGGCCACCTGCCGGAGTATCCAACATGCTCTGAGGCTGTGAGTTGGTGTGGCGTCCTCTGTACTATGAATTCTACAGGGTCCATCAAGCCACCTTTCCAGTACCGTTCCATGCCCTGTAGAGGGTTTTGGCTTTTTGGTGTTTATCCCGGGTGTCCTGTGATGATGCACCCTCTTAGTTCGGACGGATTACTATTCAAGGCCGGATTATCCCAAAATTTTATTTCGGTTTTCCAGGCGCTTTGCATCGCACAGTATTTTTGTACTATGGACGCCAAGTCAGCGAAGCGTGTAATATCACGACGGCTTACGGTGTTAAGTATTCCCTCGTCCGTGCAATTACTGCAAAAAATAGAGATTGTGTCTCCCTCGCGGCAATCCTTTATCCTATTCATAACCAGGAGGAATCTGGCCCAGTAATGATGTACTGTTTCCTTGGGCCTCTGCCTAATTTGGGAGAGATCGCTTATATCCGGGTGGGCGGGTGTCGTTGAATCTGAAACCTCACCCAATCCAAGATTCGGAGGCCGAAGAGTTTCCGAACTCTGAAGTTCGGATTCTTGGATGTTGTCCAACGAATCTAACCCGTTGCCTAATCCTAAGCTCAGGTCTTGAGTTACATCCTCCTCTCCGCGGGTATCCGTCTTGGAGGAGTCGGGAATTCGGACGTAGCTAGTCCTTAAAATAGATGAAGGGTCGCCGCACTGCGCCTCTACCACGGCAACGTGGTGGGTGACTTGGGGAGAGTTAATTTCTCTTAGATCGGGTTTAAGCCCAACCTGGTCGTAATCCGTAGCGACCCCCAGGGCGGCGATGCGATCCAAGAGCTCCTTTACGGAAGAGAGCTCCATTGGATCTAGCTGCTCGACGAGTTCCGAGCTGACGTGTAGGTTGCTTTTGATGACCCGAGAGGTCACCGTCGGCACAACAGCCGAACAGGCGGTCATGAGGAAACCGCCTAGCCGGAGGGTTTGGCCGACAGCCAAGGCTCCCTTAGCAACGGCGCCGTCTTTAAAGACGGGAGGAGGCATCCTTCCTGATTGTGACGGCACAGAGGAACTCCCAATGAAAGCACCAATGTCGGTGTCAAAACCGGCGGATCCCGGGTAGGGGGTCCCGAACTGTGCGTCTAGGCCGGATGGTAACAGAAGACGGGGGACACTTTGTTTTACCCAGGTTCGGGCCCTCTCGATGGAGGTAATACCCTACTCCTGCTTGATTAATATTGATGATATGGGTAGTACAAGAGTAGATCTACCACGAGATCAAGGAGGCTAAACCCTAGAAGCTAGCCTATGGTATGATTGTTGTGTATGGAGTTGATTGCCTACGGACTACAACCCTCCGGTTTATATAGACACCAGATAGGGTTAGGGTTACACAAAGTCGGTTACAATGGTAGGAGATCTTGAATATCCGCATCGCCAAGCTTGCCTTCCACGCCAAGGAAAGTCCCATCCGGACACGGGACGAAGTCTTCAATCTTGTATCTTCATAGTCTAGGAGTCCGGCCGAAGGTATAGTCCGGCTACCCGAACACCCCCTAATCCAGGACTCCCTCACCTAGCCCTCCCATCGGCCCTCCAGCAGCTCCTCAGGCAGCAGCGGAGGAGCTGGGGAATCCAGCGGCTCCCCCGAGCTCCTCGCGACCCCGGAGACGAGCGACGACAGCTACGAGCCCCCGAGCTCGCGTCGTGCTCAGAGCGGGGCAGCTGCGTCCAGCCGCCGACGCCACTGATCTGGATGGGGCTGGCGACGGCGTTGGGTAGCCCACTGTTGATTATGGCGTCCCTTGCGGAGGTGCGGGCGATTAGCGTTCCTTAGGATTAGTACTTTTGTTCCCTGCGAGGAATCGAAGCAACACCCCGTGGGGGTATGTAAGGCACCTGCCATGTTTTTTGTGAACATTATATCTCAATATGAATCAATGCGAGGTGCTTGTCCTATCTTGGCTCGGCTCCCCCTTTCTATACTTACGAGGACTTGGCGCTCTACGCTGACAGGTCCCAGTCCCCAGGCAGGCTTCAGTCGTCGCTGGTATGCCAGGTCGCGATGTTGTGGTCAAGGCCAGGAGGTGAGCGGCCTGAGGTCTGGTAAGAGCCCCCGAGTCGCGATGCTCGGGAGGTCCCCTTTAGCGCTCAAGCAGCCCTTGCTGGGCGAGAAAGGAAGGCAACATCGCCGTGACAGAGCCACACTGGGCGAGGGTTTGGCGCTGCGTTGGTCCAACTCCTGTAAGAGCGTGACTTATCTCTTGAGTATGGTGTAGTTCCTTGACGAAGCGCCCGACCCGAGTGGCGGCAGCTGAGGCGCTGCTGGGTTAGGTCCTCGCGAGCTCCTTCCCACTCCCCCGCACTTTCCTTAATGCTCTATGTCCTCAGGTCCCAGCCCTCGAGCGAGCTCAGCCGCCGCTGGTATGACAGGTCGTGATGCCGTGGGTCAAGGCCAGGGGGTGAGGGCTGGAGAGCTAGTAGGAGCCCATGAGTCGCGATGCTCAGGCGCCCCCCCTTTTAACATGCAAGCGGTCCGTGCCGGAGAGAGGGAGAGACAGCTCGCGACGTCCCCAGCGTTGCTCCTGGAGTAGGTCCTGCACACCAATCATGAAGAGAAACAAGACCTGTCGTTACGGTTGCCAGCCAACCTTTGGTCGCTCCGGGGAAGTGATTGGGGCACTGAGAGCCTGGTGAGGTGGCGCCTTGCGGGGCTGCCGCGGCCAGAGCTCGACCACTCAGATTTATCGGCGTTGCAGGGACGGACCCGTGCGCAAATGTCGTGCCAGAGCGAGCGGCTCCATAGGTAGGCGTCAATCGAGCAGGTGATTAGGTTGGGCACGTTAAGCACGCAGGAGGAAATTCATTTCAGGTAGATGCGGGAAAACGCCGCTGGGCCAGGCCCGAGCAGCTTGGGGGATGATGCAGCCCGAGGGGCACCCCCACCAAGGTAAGTAAAGAGCATAAGCAAAACAGATACATGCCGCAGGGACGGACCCACGCGACCTGGGAATGATGCGGCCCTGTGGGCGCTCCCAGCTAAAAACGGAACTTAGAAAGATGTCACCTGGTGCCGTTGAAGATGAAGTGATGCTGAAGAAGCGGGCGATGCGCGATGAAGACGTCGACCCTCACGAGCCCCCAGGCTCAAGAGCCTCGGGAGGCTCCAGGGGCACAGGTGGGTCTCCGAGGGCCATCTCCATCTCCGCCAGGACCGCACAACACCTGACCTCCTGAGCCTCCAGAATGCTCCTCAGCAGGCGCTGATGAGCGGCGACCGCGTTCGGCAGGCCGAAAGGCATGCGAACGTAGCTGTGAGGTGGACCCTCGCAATGCTCCACGCGCGAAGGCCAGAGGCACTCCTGAGACGTGGCTCGGTTGAGCCCTGGCACGTCAATGCAGACGCGCAGCCCACCATCCTCGCCTGGATATGGGGCTACGGTGGGCAAGCGGCAGCTGCCGCGCATGACTCTCGACTCCTGTAGCTCCTGGGTGTTTCTTGCGATGAACTCCTGAGGGTTTGGTCTTCCTTGCCTTGTACCTTCCTAAGGGAAACGTGCCTGGAAGCACCCCTCCAAGTGGTGCCCGAGCGCCTCCCTCACGACCTTGGCAAAGTCGATGGCTCTCCAAGAAGGAGCCCCCGAGCCCTGCCTGAGAAGGGCGCCGGGCGCGCCTTCCTATGCGAGAGAGGGTGGCGCTCCCTGATTGGGCGCAGATCCTGTCGCAACACCTCCGGAGGCGCCTGCCTCCTTATGGCTTGGGCAGGCGAAACCTTCTTCTTCTTAAGGGTCGCATCGGGAAGTCTTCCGTTCCTGTGGTCCGGGTCTTCGATTGCTGTGGCTTGGAACACGCGCTCAAGTGAACACACTGCGTCCCTTTCTTCACAGGGCACGGTGATGACTCCACCGCTTCCTGGCATCTTGAGGACATTGTATCCATGGTGAGTCACTGCCATGAACTTGGCCAGGGCTGGGTACCCGAGGATGGCGTTGTATGGCAGACGGATGTGGGCGACGTCGAAATCGATGAGCTCGGTGCGATAGTTGTTGCGCTGCCCGAAGGTGACTGGAAGGCGAACCTGCCCTATTGGAACAGTGGAACCATCAGTGACTCCTGAGAAGGGCTTAGTTGGTTGAAGCTGATCGTACGGCACTTGGAGATTGTCGAACATCTCGACGGACAGGACGTTGAGTCCTGCTCCGCCGTCAATGAGGGTCCTGGTGACCTTCACGTTGCTGATGACCGGGGAGCAAAGCATCGGGAGGGCTCCGGCCATTGCCGCGCACTTGAGCTGATCCTCTGAGCTGAATGTGATAGCGCACGCAGACCACCTAAGAGGGCGCGTGGCCTCAAGCTTGGGGAGGACTGCATTCACCTCACGAGCAAACTGCTTGAAGATGCGCTGTGAGGCTGGGGCCTGCGCGCCACCCAAGATGCAAGCGATTGCGCGTGGCTCCTGGAAGCCCCCAGCCCCCTCGTCTTGATGTTGGCCTTCGTTCCTCCTTGGCGGTGGAGGCAGAGGAGGAAGGCCCGCGTTGCCATGCGGGCGATCCTCACGAGGCTAATCTCTCCAGCCTCCCTCGCGAGGCTGGTCCTGCCAGCGATCCTCGCGAGGTCGGTCACGCCACCCTTGGCGAGGGCCACGGTCTTCCCATCGTCCACCACCTCTTCCTCCTCCTCGGCCATAGCCCATGTCATTGCGCTCGGGGCGTCGGCCGATACGTCCATCTCTCACGGCCCTGAGCTCTTGACATTCGTTGGTGTTGTGGGTGTGGAGGTCGTGGTACACGCAGTACCGGCTGCCCTTGGATGACTCAGGCTGATCCCTGCCTCACTTGGTGTCTGGTTCTGCTACAAGCACGGCAGCCCCCTTGCGCTTCACGTCCTTGCCCTTGGGCTTCTTCTCTTCTGGGTCGGCAGCCGGGAGTTCGAGGAAGGAAAGGCGCCCTTCCTCAGCCCTGGCGCACTTGGTCGCCAAGTTGAACAGCTCCAGGGATGTGCACGGGTCTTCATGGATTGCTAGCTCCTCCTTCATCTTGATGTCGCGTACGCCATCGAAGAAGGCCGAGATGATGGCTTCTTCAGTCACCTTGGGGATCTTGAGGCGAGCGTTGTTGAAGCGCTGGATGTATTTCTGCAGGGTTTCCCCTTGATGCTGCTTGATGCGGCGTAGATCGCTCACGGCCGGGGGCCGGTCGCGAGTGCCCTGGAAGTTGGTGATGAAGCGAGTGCGCATCTCGTCCCAAGAGGAGATCGTGCCAGGAGCCAGGTTTAGGAGCCAGGTGCGGGCCCCGTCCTTGAGCGCCATGGGAAACCAGTTCGCCATGACCCTTTCATCTCCGTTGGTGGCTTCGATGCATAGCTCGTAGAGCTGTAGGAACTCCGCGGGGTCCGCCGTGCCGTCGTAGCGAGGGGGCAAGTCAGGCTTGAACTTGCCTGGCCATGCGACGCCGCGTAGCTCGGGGGTGAGGGCACATCAGCCTGCTGTGGCCACCGGCGCCTTTTGCTGGTGCTGGGCTTGTTCCTGGGGATTATCGCGCTCCACCACTTGCAGTAGCGCGGGGTCTTGGTGTGGAGGTGCAGGGACGCGATCTTGGCGCGCCGGCGCTGGGAGCGTGCGAGCACCTTCTTGGGGACGAGGGATCTCTTGGCAGCTCCTTTCTTGATGTGCAGGTGCCGGAGGCGGAGGGTCTCGCCCTGGGGCCGCGCGCCTTGGAGCCAGGGCGCCTTCTTGGGGAGGAGGTGGTGGAGGCACCTCCTGATCCTCGCCTCCTGCGCGGAATGGAGGGCGAGGCAGCGAGAGGGACGGCAAGGGGGAGCCCCCTGCGGCGCTGACGAGCTCGGTGATGCGGGCGAGCCAGTCCTCATAGAGGTCGTCGACGGGGCGGTAGTGCATGAGCTCTCTTGCCAGGAGCAGCGCGGCGTGCGCGTCCGTGGGGGCGCGACGGGCGTGGGACGACGAAGCGGCTGGAGTCAGCGACGGTGTGGCTGTGCGGCCCTTCCGCCGTACCGAAGGATGCTGGGACGAGGCCTGCTGCTCGTTCCCCGCCGGGTCGGTGGCGGCGTTGGCGGCGGGCGACGGGGAACGATGAGGGCGTCCGCTGACGGGCGCCGTCTGGGCGACGTGGGTGGCGAGAGCAGCCCGGCGCTCGGCGCGAGCCCGACGAGCGTGAGCCATGGACTCGACGGAAGATCGCACGCGAACAGTGGAAGAAAGATTTCGGCGCACCCCTACCTGGCGCGCCAAATGTCGGATTTCGAGTTCCAGCAGACCCTTGAGGTTCGAACACTGGGGTGCGCACGGAGGTCTCTCCCCTACCGATCTACGTCCAATCTCCTCGCGTGATCTAGGCTGGAAACAACAAACAACACAAGGGACACGAGGTTTATATTGGTTCGGGCCACCGTTGTGGTGTAATACCCTACTCAAGTGTGTGGTGTGGTGGATTGCCTCAGGGGCTGATGATGAATAGTACAGGGGAAGGACAGCCTCGCGAGAGGTGTTCTTGAGCTGGTGCGATGAACTTTTTAGGTGAGTTCAGTCGCCTCTCTCTCTCAGCTAGGGCTCTACCAGATCTCCAGATGTCCTTCCTACCCTGCGGTGGCTAGCTCTCTTTATAGAGGCCCTGGACCTCTCCCAAAATAATGAGCGGGAAGGGCGCCAACAATTGGCCATTTTGAAGGGGAACATCTAGTACAAGTTATCCTGACCAAAGGTGGTCTTCGGCTGCCAAAAGCACTGGTGATGACGCCGTCTTGGGCTCCACGGTGACCTCCGTCCTACCGCTCTGCTGGTCTTGGTCTCGTTGCACCGTAATGGTAACCTTTGCCCGATGCCTTGGCCTGGGCTTGCCCCCTTTGCACCAAAGGGGAAACAAGGACACTGCGCAGGCCGGCGCCCGCCTGGCGCCGGCCTGGTCTCGATCGTCATGGCTTGCGTCACGGGCTCCTCGCGAGGTACCCCTGCCTTGATCTCTCCGCCTCCTCGCGAGCCTGCCTGATGAGGCTGCCTCTGAGGAAGCTTCATGTCGTCCGCCCCGCGAGGCTTGGCCCTTCACGAGGGTCTTGAGTTTGAGCTGATGAAGATGGGCCGCGCTGGGCCCCCACTTGAGCCACGTCGCAGGCCGCAGGCAGGCAAGTCTGGGGACCCCCGTTCCCAGAACGCCGACAGCAGCATCTTGTGGATGACCTCAAGAACGGCAACAAGAGGTTGAAGAAAAATGATGCCTCAAGATCCCAACAATCCATTGGATTGGATGACGAAGAGGAAGAAGTTGTAGGGGAGGATGGACGAGCCATCATGCCAATGAAGAACCACCATGTGATGGGAAGCAAGTGGGAGAAGCGGAGGGCCGCTCGTGACGCAGCGATGTCTAAAATGTCTGCCACATGGACGAGCATTTTTTTTGACGAGGAAAGAGAGATACAAACTCATGTTGGATGCACCGAACGAGAGAATGGGCTAGGACCTAGAGAGGTTGAACAAGTTGCAAATTGAGAGGGAAAAGATAGACTTGGAGAAGCGAGAGGCGTGTGTCAAATGATAACTTGAGAAGGCCAGGACTTTTGGAACAATAGAGCTTGAAAAGGAGATGTTGGAACTTCTCAAGAGACGGAGGATTAGAGGATAATGTTAGCCGATCCAAACCTCTTGGACCCAGAAGGCAAGAAGAATCTTGAGAAGAGGAGGAAGGAGGTCAATGTGCAGATGGTATATGAGGGGTTGAGAGCGGTGGCCGCAGTAGCAGACGCGCGTCGTATGGCACCCGACGAGTGCTTCAGCATGTTGGCCGGGCGTGCCCCGTATGTTGAATTTCATTTTGGCATCCTTTAATGTTGAATTGTAGTTCATTTTGCCTTGTTGCATTGTTTAATCGTTGAACTGGTGGTGAATATATGATCGACGTGCATGGACTTACATGGATTGGAGATTTTTGATATTAGCAGTATGATTGTCTGGCATAACTTTTAAAGGGCCGGCCGACACTGTCCAGGGACGCGTCCGGATGTACCTGATTGTAGTAACGTATGTATGTCTATTTGCCTATCTATCTATCTATCTATCTATCTATCTATCTATCTATCTGAAAATGTAAATGTACAAAGACCGTCGTGAACTTAGCAAAATTGGGGACCCATTTTCCCCCCTTTTAAAGCTGTGCTAGCTGGTGTGTCATCTTTTCTTGCGAATCAGCCAAAAGGTACTCCTTACTGGTATGTATGGATAAGAGTAGAATAAAAGCATGATTGCAAAAGTAACTCGTACGTACCAGCCAAGCGAGCTCCATCGTCATCTGTATAAAACGGATGCCAGACCGGCAGCGCTAGCTGGCAATTGATAATTGAAAGCGACGTGCCGCCACGCTACTCCATGATGTGCGTATCCGTATATGACAACGATGAATCCCTGTATGATACTAGTATACGTAGTACGAAGCTACCGGCAATGTTATGCTCTTTGCCAACAGAGTTACAGGGCTACAAGCTAATGGTTCTCGTCTTGAGAGCACTCTCCGTCTCCGATGAAAACGATGAATCCCTGGGAGGGAAGGCCATGCTATCACATCTGTGAGTAGGCTGTGAAGTAAAATGGAGGTTTCCAGACTAAACATTTTCACCCGAAGCAAAATAGAATGTGTTGCATCGCTGCCGCTCCATGCACTGATGCACGCACATAGGGTGTATAGTATTCGTACAATGCAGTACCACTACCACTATGCAATAGAATCGACTCACTCATCACCGGACGGGCGTGGCACCACGTGCTCGTGCATTGGCTCCTCCCTGCTCCGCCACTCTGTTCCACACTTGCACCAACTCCATGATTACCCATCCATCTCTTGATAAATCCAAAACCGAAAACTAGACGTGTACTATCATCCCATTTTGACCAGAGAACACTTCCAGATCAATGGGGCTGCTAAAATCTTATCCTGATTTAGTACCAGCTAGCTCTGATTATTATCATCTCAACTAACGTGAGTAAAGCACCGACACACGGCAGTCTTTTGCCGGGCACCACAATGATGTGATAAAAAAGGGCACACACTCAAATCGCAATGGGACCGTGTCTTTCAATCGCACTACCGGGTACTCAAAATGCACTGCGTCGTTATTAACATTCTTGCCTCAAACACATAAATTCAATCACATAACTCAATCTTAACAAACCGCCAACAAGGCAAGAACAAGAATGGAACAAAGGAATTTGAACAGGGTGGAAGAAAGGAAAGAAACACCAAAGACAAGGAAACCCATCGAGTCTATGCACATTGATTTATGACCATGGCGTCCTGGTCGTAGTGCGATCATCCCAAGCTACCCCATCTCACAAGAGGTAGCCAAGAAGAGCGGCCATGCCAGCTACGCCCCAACCGACGGCCTTGGCGCCCGCGGCGCCCGTGGGCGTGGCTTCGTCGTCTGACCCGGCCGGCCCGGAGGCGGCCTCACCCTTCTTGGTCTTGCCCCCCTTGGAGGCGGTGGGCGCCGGCGCCGGCGCCTTGGCCCCGAACAGCGCCTCGGGCAGGAGCACCTTGTCGACCGAGTAGACGGCGAGCGGCTTGACGGCGCTGAGCGCGTTGTTGACGGCGACCTCGACGAGGCCGGTGGTGACGTTGACCTGGTTGTTGGTGGCGACGATGTTGACGGTGATGGGCTCCTTCTCGCCGGAGGCCTGGGTGCGGACGGGGTTGCTGGCCGTCTGGAAGGACTCCATGGTGTAGTACTGGGGCAGGATGTGGGCCTGGACGAGCGACACCTGCTGCTGCTGGGTGAGGCTGTTGAGCGTGCCGGGCTTGAGGTTGTTGAAGGCGTTGTCGGTGGGCGCGAACACGGTGTAGCCGTTGCCGTTGAAGGAGTTGTTGAGCTGGCTGTTGAGCTGCGTGTCCTGCTGCGTCTCCTTCATCAGCCGCATGAAGGTCGTGTACTGCCCGCCCTTCACCAGGATGGCCGTCACGTTCGGCGGGCCGGCCGGCGTCGCCGAGGGGCCCGGCGCCTGCGCCTGCGACACCGCCACCAGGGCCAAGAGCGCCGCCGCGACGACGACAATGCCGCTCCTCGCCGCCATTGCTTGTGGCTCTGGCTGGTGCTGCTCTGAAGAACGGAGGTTGCAGGAGAGAGGAGTGGTGGTAGTGCGTGTGATCGTTACAGGGCGGGCAGTGTTGGGTGATATAGGGAGGCCGACGTGGGGTGGGGTTAGGGGTGGCCGGCTGGAGATGAGCTGGTCTGACGGTGCGTACCGATCGGTGGTTGCCGGGGAGGTTATGTTATTCTCTGGGCGTGGAGTAGCGGGAATGTGCGCTACGAGGCGATGCTGTGCGACGCAATGAAATGAGCCGCAGTGCAGTATGAGTAAGGTTAATGGTGCGTACCGATCGTGGCGGCGGCCGCACACGAGAATCTTGCCCAGGCAACGGCCGTGCAGAACTACTTGTCCGCGCGCATGTGCCATCAAGTTCGATTAGAAAGCCGAGGGAATGAAAAGTCTGTAGCAGGTGAGAAGCAAGAAAAATACTAGTACTAACTAGCCTATTAAAATTTGTCTTGTTAAATAGATAGATGTACAACGTCTCGCTAATGACACGCTATAGCGCGATATAACACATTAATAATGTATTCGAAGGCCGACACTATTTTACTGCAGCGCGCTATTCTTTCCTTGGAAATAACACCCCATAAAATCCCAACAGCGGAATAATCTCCTTCATCGGCATTCTGGCTGGAACAGGAGCATCTATAATAGGACTTCATTCCTCCCTCTAAACGTCGGGCTGGACATTCCGAACACCGTTGAATAAAAAATTGCGTAACTGGACTTCTAAATTCCATCTCATATATATGGGCTATCCGACATCGATTGTATCCAACCCATATATGAGACAATACGGGATGATCCGAACACGTCCGGACACATTAGTCATGTTGGCTTCGGCAGGCCAGATCCATTCAAAATCTCTCAAAATCGTCCCCAGTCCTCGCTCGGCCTACCTTCTTCCCCTCTTCTGCCTCACCCGCGCCACTCCTTCCCCGACTCTGCCTCTGCCACCTCACCCTAGCTCCATGCCGTCCAAACTCCTCCCCACCATCCTTGCTACCTCGGACACTGCAGCCACACCAGTACGTCCTACTCCAGAAGTACACCTCACCCCTTATCTATTCGACCAAATGTCTGAGCTGCTTCTTTTAGATTCTTTTGCTCATTTTGTAAGATCGAACGTATGTCTAGAGGGGGTGATTAGACTACTTGACAAAATAAAAATATAGCCTTTTCCCAATTTTAAGTCTTGGCAGATTTTAGCAACTTAGCACAAACAAGTAATCAACCTACACAAGCGATTCTAAGAGTATAGCAACGGAATGTAAAACAATTGCATATGAAGGTAAAGGGAGGAGTTTGGAGGAAGCAAACGTAATGTAGACACGGAGATTTTGACGTGGTTCCGATAGGTGATGCTATCGTACATCCACGTTGATGGAGACTTCAACCCGCGAAGGGTAACGGTTGCGCGAGTCCATGTAGGGCTCCACCCACGAAGGGTCCACGAAGAAGCAACCTTGTCTATCCCACCATGGCCATCGCCCACGAAGCAACCTTGTCTATCCCACCATGGCTATCGCCCACGAAGGACTTGCCTCACTAGGGTAGACCTTGACGAAGTAGGTGATCTCCTTGCCCTAACAAACTCCTTGGTTCAACTCCACAATCTTGAAGGAGACTCGTGACACCTAACCAATCTAGGAGACACCACTCTTCAAAAGGTAATAGATGGTGTGTTGATGATGAACTCCTTGCTCTTGTGCTTCAAATGATAGTCTCCTCAACACTCAACTCTCTCTCATAGAATTGGATTTGGTAGAAAGATGATTTGAGTGGAAAGCAACTTGAGGAAGGCTAGAGATCAAGATTTATGTGGCTGGAATGGAATATCTTGACCTCAACACAAGTGTCGGTGGTTCTCTCTCAGAAAATGTATGTTGGAAGTGTAGGCATATTTTCTGATGGCTCTCTCCTCAAATGAAGAGTGGGTGGAGGGGTATAAATAGCCTCCACACAAAATCTAACCGTTACACACAAATCACCAAACTCGGTGGAACCGAATCATACAACTCGGTCAGACCGATTTAGTTCATAGTGTGACTGTTAGGGTTTTCGATGGGACCGACATGTCAACTCGGTGGGACCGATTCCATTAGGGTTAGGGCATAACGTAATCTCGGTGAGACCGATTACACAAACTCAGTGGGACCGATTTTGGTAATAGACAAACAGAGAGTTGGCCAGGCAAACTCGGTGGGACTGATTCGCTCATCTCGGTTAGACCGAAATGTTATGAAGGGGAAACGGAGAGTTTGCATTGCAATCTCGGTGGGACCGATCGCTCATTTCGGTTGGACCGAAACGTTACGAAGGGAAACAGAGAGTTTGCAATCCCATCTCGGTGAGACCGAGATCCCTATCGGTGAGACCGAATTGATTAGGGTTTCTGGTAGTGGCTATGTCACATGAACTCGGTGGCGCCGGATAGAAGATTTTGGTGGGGCCGAGTTTGACTTTTGGTTTGGAACATATATGGATATGAGAAAGTAGTTGAGGGTTTTTGGAGCATATCACTAAGCATTTTGAGCAAGTAACTCATTAAGCAACACCTCATCCCCTTTTAATAGTATTGGCTTTTCCTATGGACTCAATGTGATCTTGGATCACTAAAATGAAATGTAGAGTCTTGTGCTTGAGCTTGAGCCAATATTTTGTACTTAGCATTTTGAGGGGGTCCACTTTCTAATCCATGCCATGCCAATCATTGAGCTTTCCTGAAATATTTATCTTCAAATAGCATTAGCTCAATGAGCTATATGTTGTTAAGAATTAACAAAACCACCCAGGGTGCCAGGACCCCGATTCCAAGTCACATCGATCTAGCCGGTAGCACCTCATATCACTTTGCGGCCTCACGCACGGTATTCCCACAGGTGTCGCCTTACCATGGCCCGGGACCGTTTGCGCCTTTTGGCTCACGTATATGATAGTGTCGCTAGCATCCATATGACAGAGAATCCGAGCCGACATGGCTAGTCGTGAACCCAAAGCGGCACTAACCTATGGGGACAGGCATACATGAATCACATCGAGCATGTCGGTCAGCGGCGTGTGAATCCGGGCTGTAGCACTGGGCTAACAGGACTCCGGGAACCCGGGCTGTAGCAGGCTAGGCAGGACTCCGGATGTCACCGCGTGACATTTCCCCGAAGGGACAGACACAGGAACGAAGTGAAACACATGCCGGCCAGTCAAGTGTCCTGAGCAGTAGTGCTGGGCTAGCAGGACTCCGGTGAACCGGGCTGTAGTGGACTAGTATGGCTCATGGAAGCACTAGACTACATTTCCCCATAAGAGAGGCTGCCAAGGATAAACAGCTAGATTGTCGGATCCCACACATACCAAGCATTTCAATCATACACACAATATGCTCGATATGTGTAAATATAACATGGCATCACAACATAACTCTACAACTCAAGTATTTATTCATTAGGCTCCGAGGAGCGAGATGTTACAAACATGGGTCTCATGACCCAACAATCATAGCATACAATGCAAAGCACATGCGGAAGCTTAACATGTCTGAGTACAGACATCTACAAATGAAAAAGGCTAAGAAGCCTGACTATCTACCAGATCCTGCCGAGGGCACAAGATCGTAGCTGAGGTATCAAGCTAAACGTCGAAGTCCACACGGAACTACTAGCGAGACTGAAGCCTCTCTGCAAAAATATAAATTAAGCAAACGTGAGTACAATTGTACTCAGCAAGACTTACATCAGAACTAACTACATATGCATCGGTATCAACAAAGGGGGTGGTGGAGTTTAACTGCAGCAAGCCAGCTTTGACTCGGTGGCTAACCTAAACTACGACTGCAATCAACTCTTTGGGGTGGCGCACACGAGTCCACATATTCACCATTCAATACACCACTATGGAACTGCTCCCGTCTCCATACGAGAAGGGCATCCATAGCACTCACACTTATCTTGCGAGTTTTAGAGTATCCACTTTCACTTGTCTATGAACTATGCAAGGGGTCCAAGTTTCCATATCCGAGGAATCCGGCTATTCGAATAGATAATGATAACCCTGCAGGGGTATACTTCTTCACACACGCTCCCACCACTTACCACCATATACACGTCATGTATCTCGGCAACCTTCAAGCGGAAGCCTGGCGAGGGTGTCGGCCACGGCCTACCTAAACACTTAAGTCTCTAGTCCAGGTTTATCGCCTATCCAGGTTCCATCCGTAGGGAGTCCGGCCGAGGTTTCCACATACGGCCCCGAACGTTGTGAACAGGGTTCCCGAGACACCAAACGGGCGCCCGGTACACCGTGCCACGGTGTATCTACCGCAACATAGCCCACCCCTAGGGTCAGCGCTACGCACGGCCGCCAACACATAACCTACAAACACCAGAAACTAGTTGCAACTCCTGGACAGAGTACTAGGGTGATTAAGAAGCTGAGAGGGTCAATTAAGGATCCCAATGAGTGGTAGTAGCTGTTCATGGATCACAGACACAGAACTCAGTTCCTGAGGACGGCTGCGATGAGACAACCCACCATGTACCCCTACATGGCCTCTCACCGCTACCTTTACCAAAAACGTATTCACACACTTAGCTCACACATGGTAGGACATGATCACACACCACCGATTCATTCCCGATGAATCAGACCTGACGCAACTCTATGTAATAGCAGGCATGACAAACAAGCATGAATGAGTAGGCACATCAGGGCTCAAACAACTCCTACTCATGCTAGTGGGTTTCATCTATTTACTGTGGCAATGACAGGTCATGCAGAGGATAAGGGGTTCAGCTACCGCAACAAGTAACAGATGAATCGTTGTTGTCCTAATGCAGTAAAAGAGAGCAGGAGCGAGAGAGTGGGGTTGTATCAGAATGAACAAGGGGTTTTTGCTTTCCTGGCACTTCTGAAGATATCATTGGGTCTTCATCAGTGTCAACGATCACAGCGTCGGTACAATGTCTATCGAGAGGGGACAACCACCGGCAACAGAGAAGGAATACATTCAATGCAATGCACAACATGATGCATGACAACGACATGGCAATATGTTGTTGATTGAGCTAATGCAACTAGCAACACAATTAAATGAAGTTGGTTTGAACCCAAAGTTCAAATTCAAACTCCACATGTGGTTATTTAAATACCATTCATTTGATTTGTCCTAAACAGTGGCCTTAAGTTGTTCTAACATGCATGAAAATGGTACAGATGGATTCCTTGAATTTTTCTGATAATTTTTCATATATAATTTATTTCATTCTGAGTTATAGATAATTTTCTATGAATTTTAGAAGTTTTGGCTATTTTCTTGAATTTTCTGAATTATTATAATTTAAACTAAATCCAGAAAATGTATTACTACATCAGCATGACGTCAAGGTGATGTCAGCAGGTCAAAGGCGTCGACCAGGTTAAACCTGACAAGTGGGACCCACTGGTCAGTGACCCAATCAACTAACTAAGTTAGTTAGCCCTAACTAACTAGCCTGGGCCCACTGGTCAGCGACTGTAGTAACTAACCTAACTAGCTAATTAGCGCTAACTAGAGTAATTAGTCAGGCGGGGCCCGTAAGTCAGTGAGAGAGAGGGGGAGGTCAAACCGGGCAGTGGGGTCAACCCATGCCGGTCAACGGGTCAGGGGTCGCCGGCGTTTAGCCGCCGGCGACGACAGAGACGGCGGGGCGGCTCGGAAATGCTTTACAGGGCACCATTCGATCCGTGGGTTGCACCTACGGGTTACTCAGAGTGAGGTGCATCCATTGGGGGTAGTGGTAGGAGCTGGGGTGGCCGGAAAAGTGGCCGGCGACGAGGTTCAGCGGCGGCAGCAGCTCGGGCATCCTCGGGATAGCGCTACAGAGCACGGGAGGGGGCGCTACGGTTGTCCGCGGGCTCATGGGATCGTGCTAAGCACGATGGTGTGCTCGAACACGAGCTGCGGTGGTTGTGGCCACGGCGGCGACATCGCCAGCGGCGTGGAGTTCTCGGCCAAGATGGGGCTATGGCCTAGAGGTCAAAAACGACCGGGGGAAAAGGGGGAAACGACTCGGGGGCTCACTGTGGTGACGTAGGGATGGCCAGCGTGCTCGGGGAAGCGTCGGAGGCGGCGAATCGACCGGCGAAGTCCGGCGAGCAGAAGCGGTGGTGACGAGCTCGAAGACGACGGCATGGTGATCCTCGGCTTGCGTGGCTTGGCGAGGAGGAAGAGGGGCACCAGGCAGAGCTCGGGGGCGCATCGGAGAGGCTCAAAGATGGTTGTGGCCGTGGGGCAGCTCGTCGGCGGCGACAGCTGCGTTCGGTCGCGCGCGTGAGAGAGAGACGGAGAAGGGGACGAGGGCGAGGGAGAGTGCGAGAGCGTCAAGGGGGTCCAGGGGGTAGCGTGGCGTCGCAGAGGGAGTCCAGGGCGACGAGGGGGCAGCCAGGCAGGCAGCTGCCGGCGTGGCACGCCGCGGCGCCGTGGCTGTCTTCTCCTCTACCTTCTGGCAGGAGGAAGAAGACGCCCCTGCCCTCGGTGGCCGGCCAAGTGGCTGGGCTGCCAGGTGGGCTGGGCCTAGCACAGTAGTGGGGCGACCGGTAGGCTGTCAGGTAAGTGGCCCAAAGGACTTCTCTCTCTCTCTCTCTTCTAATTAAATTCTGTTTTCTATTTTTCTGTAACTTCTGAGCTTTATTAAAAAATACCAAAATGTTTCCAAAAATCCTGAAAATAATTGTGGGCTCTGTTAGGATTACTCCTAACAGCCCACACTTAAGTTCAGAATTAATTGAGCACTTAAAATAATATATAGCATTTAAATGCCCAATTGCAAGTAGCATATGATTTAATTCAGTGACCCTATGTTGTCCTAGAAAAGTGTGCACCATTTTTTTCATAGGTTCTAAACCAAGGCAGAGATGATGAACATTTTAGAAGGGCATTTTGGGTTCAGTGAAAATGATTTTATTTGGACCCTAGTTGAATTTCATTTGCTGCCAGGGTTTATCAGCCCCCATTTCAGGTTTCTGAGAAAAAGTAAACATGATGCATGGAGGTTATGCAAGGATAGGCAAGACTAAGCTAGGGCTGTGACAGCTCTCCCCCACTAAACAGGAATCTCGTCCCGAGATTCAGGTCGTGAGGTAAGAAGACAGAGGGGACACACGACCAACACAATCTTCGTGATCCTGGGTGAACTCCATAAGAATGCTGATTTGATCACCTTCATTGTCTCGAAGTCTTGCTCCAGGAACTCCTACCAACATGACAACGAGAGGGAAAATAAACTCTAGAAGGATCGATTTTCTCAAGATCGAGTAGCTCAGTCTTAACTCACGGAATGAGACATAAAAACATCTTGCGAACTGAGACACAAAACACATATCAAGAGTGATGGAAATGAGCATATGACAAGTTTTAAGTAAGTAGCGGAATTCCCACACCTAGGAGGGTGGTGAACGGTATCAACGTAGCGAGGGGTTGGGTTGCCATGATACCATAGCGAGACATCTTAAGGAAGATGACTCGCAGAAATATTCCCTTAAGTGGCAAAAAGAATTACTTTTGATTCAGAGATCATTGAAAATTTTTATACCTGCAAAACACAACAATCGCTTAGAGGAGTACGAAGGGATGGCATACCCGGACTAGAATGGATGATGTGGACTACCTTGTTGAAGACAACGCAAGGGATGATTTGCTTGCGCGTGCTCTCAAGAACTTGAGCATTTCCATATTCATCAAGGTTCTACCAACATCCGTGGCAAGGATCCTGGCAACACGACATACTACCATGATGACTAGTGATGGATGATGCGGATACAAAGGAAGATAACACCTTCTCAGATCTTCCCTTAGCGAGGCTAAGGGAACAGAATCTGGACGATCGACCGAGAGACATTTAGCACTCCGCTTCTAATGTTCTCCTTGATGTGCTAGCATAATCCATTCATAGATATGGTTTGAATATCTAGAACATCAAGTAAAAGGTCGAACTTCGGAAGCTCAAGAATCCGTAAGGATTAACTACGGAGGTAAATCCTATGAAATCCTCATGGGAAGGTGGCCAACTTTCTTCAATCGAGATACTACAATAATAGGTCTTCCGGCTGGATGTGTTGGCCACGACATCCACTTTACCGGTTATCGAGAGACCAATATTATAGTTCTTGGAAAATGCTCCAACCATCATATCTGCCTGAGATTCAGATCTGGTTGGTGTCAGGATATTTCTAGACTCACGAGTCTAGAAAGGAAAATGAAGGTTTGCAACACAAATCGACGAGACGACGTTGCGAGATTCTCGGGGGAATGAACTACGGTAGTAAGCTCCAAAACATGAGCCGGTTCTGCTACAAGCATGTGAACACGTTGTCCTAGACAAGCATGGTCACCTGGTAGTTCTTAAAATGAAACACTACCGAGTTCAGGGGGGCCATAAACAAGGATATCGAAGTCCTTGGCGTAGGTCTAACTCTTAAGAAGAAACTTCTTCTCCTTGAACAAATTCAATTAGTGGCTTGGTGTGCTAGGGATATGTATAGAAATGTAGATGGATAGTCTATCAGACCATAGAATACTTCGCAACATGCATGAACTGACTTGGGATGATTCCAGAGGAAGCCAAAACAAACTTTCTCGAATTCACGGCGGCAACTTGCACCAAGTGCACATGAATTCCTAGGTTGATGTTCAACATGAATCATGGGGGAGACAAAATGTTGTTGATGGGCTCAACAACAACTCATCGGAATTTCCATATCACTAGACTTCCACCATCATGTGAACACGGTGATAGCATTGGTCAGACCAAAAGATGTAATGGTGTATGCTCGAGGGATCAACCACGGGTAAGACAACATTACAAACATCGTTGGTTCTGATTTGACTTGACGATAGCCCATACTCAAGTCAAAGTTTTGGCAAGGCAATAGATCCAACAACTGATCACGAGGACCCATCGATGGAGATATCATTTTTCTTCAACACACACACACAAGGATATCCCTTAGTGATGAACTAAGTGGATTAAGATTTTATCTTCCAACTCTCCAAGTTGTTATTTGACTCAACCAACTAGCTTAGGGATATCCAGCACAGATTCTTGGTGAAGGGTGATTTATAAGAAAACCAACTTGATCACGAATTCAACATAGCGGTCAGGTGACAACCTGGTAATACTTCCGAGAAGATCTTCGGAAAATCATGAACCACCGATATGTTACTAAGCTCGAGAACAATCTCGCTTTTCAGAGCAAGATGATATGATCAAATAAGCAAGGGATTGAGTAATCCTCACTCATTAATCGAAGGGTGCACCAGAAATAAGGAGTAGGTAGCACAATCAATCTTAGGATGATGATTTAATAACCAACACGCTAAGGATGAGAATATTGTCCATTAACTACCAAGCAACATGGTTGCTAGGAGTATTGATTTCACACATCCTGGTTCACTTGTCGGCATTCCGGTTGTGACAACACGGGACCGAGGGATGAAAAATGATAGCGAGAAGTATCACTGCGTCAAGAATTCATAAGAGGTGGTGCAATTCTCATGACACTCTTGACGTAAAGATGGTAACACTCCAAGGTAGAACAGAACAAAAGCTGGAATTGCAATTGATCTGCGGAGTACAATTGCTTTGACCCAATCCTAGATATGGATGAGGTTCTGGAGTTTGTTTCTCCTAGTAATTTTGGAATAGAATGGCTTGAAGGACCACAAGAATAATAGGCATCGATAACATGAATGCACAACTATTTTTGACTATCAACTAATAGAAGATGGTCGGAATACAACTGAAGAGGAACAACTCGCGGAACATATAATTTTCTGAGTTGTGGATGCATAGATTAGTATGTCGAGCAAAGCTCAACATTTCTTCCGGACAACCCATGCAGATAGGTAGGACTGGCAGATTCACAATGTAGAATGGAGAACTCATTAAGAGCACTCTGGTTGTGATCTTTTGATACAACAAACTTCTGCCATAAGTGGTTCATAGTATTTGGAAGAAGGAAATACCTCGTACCTCGAGGACTATCGCAAAGGTTACTAATATCCTAAAGGAACTAGCAACACTATCAACATGAGGTAAGTAGGGTGAATCTCGGGTTCAAGAACCCATGAATAGAATACCTACCACTACATGGCATCACGGGATGCTTTCGAGAATGGTGGCCAGAATCATCACACCGGGAACACAAAAGATGGCTAGATTACTAGGTGACTCCCTAAAACACCTAGGGTCATAATAATAGCTCCAACATATATGTCGAGGCAATAGAGTACCTCAACTGACCGGTTAGTGTGATTAATCTGGCCCAAATGGACATCAGGAACAGGAGGAAGGGGTTTGCAAATGCATCAGACTATTTAGAAACCTGGAATGACTCGGACAGCATAACGGCTGTAAATGCTCAAAAAGATTTGAGACGTCCTGCAAAATAGTGGCATAACCACTTAACATCATCATATCAAGGGTCTGATTTGACTGACAACATACTAAAAGTAGTAGAAACTGAACTGAAACTCGAATCCAGCAATCCTATAAGTCTACGGATTAGTAACATGTCATCCTGATAGATAGATGAGAAGGCCTAGTTCTTAATCCCCGTAGAAGAGAAGAGGATGACTCAGATCAGAAGGGCAAAAGATATAAGGAGTAAAAAGAGCCTTACGTTTCCTTCCACAATCAATTCCCTTATATAACTAAAGCATTTCTAGACTCGACTTCGACCAGTTGGCTTGGTAAACCTACAGGCAGTCAGGCTCTGATACCAAAGCTGTCAGGACCCCGATTCCAAGTCACATCGATCTAGCCGGTAACACCTCATATCACTTTGCGGCCTCACGCACGGTATCCCACGGGTGTCGCCTTACCATGGCCCAGGACCGTTTGCGCCTTTTGGCTCACGTATATGATAGTGTCGCTAGCATCCATATGACAGAGAACCCGGGCCGACATGGCTAGTTGTGAACCCAAAGCGGCACTAACCTATGGGGACAGGCATACATGAATCACATCGAGCATGTCGGTCAGCAGCGTGTGAATCTGGGCTGTAGCACTGGGCTAACAGGACTCCGGGAACCCGGGCTGTAGCAGGCTAGGCAGGACTCCGGATGTCACCGCGTGACATTTCCCCGAAGGGACAGACATAGGAACAAAGTGAAACACATGCCGGCCAGTCAAGTGTCCTGAGCAGTAGTGCTGGGCTAGCAGGACTCCGGTGAACCGGGCTGTAGCGGACTACTATGGCTCATGGAAGCACTAGACTACATTTCCCCATAAGAGAGGCTGCCAAGGATAAACAACTAGATTGTCGGATCCCACACATACCAAGCATTTCAATCATACACACCATATGCTCGATATGTGTAAATACAACATGGCATCACAACATAACTCTACAACTCAAGTATTTATTCATTAGGCTCCGAGGAGCGAGATATTACAAACATGGGTCTCATGACCCAACAATCATAGCATACAATGCAAAGCACATGCGGAAGCTTAACATGTCTGAGTACAGACATCTACAAATGAAAAAGGCTAAGAAGCCTGACTATCTACCAGATCCTGCCGAGGGCACAAGATCGTAGCTGAGGTATCAAGCTAAACGTCGAAGTCCACGTGGAACTACTAGCGAGACTGAAGCCTCTCTGCAAAAACATAAATTAAGCAAACGTGAGTACAATTGTACTCAGCAAGACTTACATCAGAACTAACTACATATGCATCGGTATCAACAAAGGGGGTGGTGGAGTTTAACTGTAGCAAGCCACTTTGACTCGGTGGCTAACCTGAACTACGACTGCAAGCAACTCTTTGGGGTGGCGCACACGAGTCCACATATTCACCATTCAATACACCACTATGGAACTGCTCCCATCTCCCTACGAGAAGGCCATCCATAGCACTCACACTTATCTTGCGAGTTTTAGAGTATCCACTTTCACTTGTCTATGAACTATGCAAGGGGTCCAAGTTTCCATATCCAAGGAATCCGGCTATTCGAATAGATAATGATAACCCTGCAGGGGTGTACTTCTTCACACACGCTCCCACCACTTACCACCATATACACGTCATGTATCTCGGCAACCTTCAAGCGGAAGCCTGGCGAGGGTGTCGGCCACAGCCTACCTAAACACTTAAGTCTCTAGTCCAGGTTTATCGCCTATCCAGGTTCCATCTGCAGGGAGTCCGGCCGAGGTTTCCACATACGGCCCCGAACGATGTGAACAGGGTTCCCGAGACACCAAACGGGCGCCCGGTACACCGTGCCACGGTGTATCTACCGCAACATAGCCCACCCCTAGGGTCAGCGCTACGCACGGCCGCCAACACATAACCTACAAACACCAGAAACTAGTTGCAACTCCTGGACAGAGTACTAGGGTGATTAAGAAGCCGAGAGGGTCAATTAAGGATCCCAATGAGTGGTAGTAGCTGTTCATGGATCACAGACACAGAACTCAGTTCCTGAGGACGGCTGCGATGAGACAACCCACCATGTACTCCTACATGGCCTCTCACCGCTACCTTTACCAAAAACGTATTCACACACTTAGCTCACACACGGTAGGACATGATCACACACCACCGATTCATTATCGATGAATCAGACCTGACGCAACTCTATGTAATAGCAGGCATGACAAACAAGCATGAATGAGTAGGCACATCAGGGCTCAAACAACTCCTACTCATGCTAGTGGGTTTCATCTATTTACTGTGGCAATGACAGGTCATGCAGAGGATAAGGGGTTCAGCTACCGCAACAAGTAACAGATGAATCGTTGTTGTCCTAATGCAGTAAAAGAGAGCAGGAGCGGGAGAGTGGGGTTGTATCAGAATGAACAAGGGGGTTTTGCTTGCCTGGCACTTCTGAAGATATCATTGGGTCTTCATCAGTGTCAACGATCACAGCGTCGGTACAATGTCTATCGAGAGGGGACAACCACCGGCAACAGAGAAGGAATACAATCAATGCAATGCACAACATGATGCATGACAACGACATGGCAATATGTTGTTGATTGAGCTAATGCAACTAGCAACACAATTAAATGAAGTTGGTTTGAACCCAAAGTTCAAATTCAAACTCCACATGTGGTTATTTAAATACCATTCATTTTATTTGTCCTAAACAGTGGCCCTAAGTTGTTCTAACATGCATGAAAATGGTACAGATGGATTCCTTGAATTTTTCTGATAATTTTTCATATATAATTTATTTCATTCTGAGTTATAGATAATTTTCTATGAATTTTAGAAGTTTTGGCTATTTTCTGGAATTTTCTAAATTATTATAATTTAAACTAAATCCAGAAAATGTATTACTGTGTCACCATGACGTCAAGGTGATGTCAGCAGGTCAAAGGCGTCGACCAGGTCAAACCTGACCAGTGGGACCCACTGGTCAGTGACCCAGTCAACTAACTAAGTTAGTTAGCCCTAACTAACTAGCCTGGGCCCACTGGTTAGCGACTGTAGTAACTAACCTAACTAGCTAATTAGCGCTAACTAGAGTAATTAGTCAGGCGGGGCCCGTAAGTCAGTGAGAGAGAGGGGGAGGTCAAACCGGGCAGTGGGGTCAACCGATGCCGGTCAACGGGTCAGGGGTCGCCGGCGTTTAGCCGCCGGCAACGACAGAGACGGCAGGCGGCTCGGAAATGCTCTACAGGGCAGCATTCGATCCGTGGGTTGCACCTACGGGTTCCTGGAAGTGAGGCGCATCCATTGGGGGTGGTGGTAGGAGCTGGAGTGGCCGGAAAAGTGGCCGGCGACGAGGTTCAGCGGCAGCAGCAGCTCGGGCATCCTCGGGATAGCGCTACAGAGCACGGGAGGGGGCGCTGCGGTTCTCTGCGGGCTCATGGGATCGTGCTGAGCATGATGGTGTGCTTGGACACGAGCTGCGGTGGCTGTGTCCACGGCGGCGACATCGCCGGCGGCGTGGAGTTCTCGGCCAAGATGGGGCTATGGCCTAGAGGTCAAAAACGACCAGGGGAAAAGGGGGAAACGACTCGGGGGCTCACTGTGGTGACGTAGGGATGGCCAGCGTGCTCGGGGAAGCGTCGAAGGCGGCGAATCGACCGGCGAAGTCCGGCGAGCAGAAGCGGTGGTGACGAGCTCGACGACGATGGCATGGTGATCCTCGGCTTGCGTGGCTGGGCGAGGAGGAAGAGGGGCACCAGGCGGAGCTCGGGGGCGCATCGGAGAGGCTCAAAGATGGCTGTGGCCGTGGGGGAGCTCATCGGCGGCGACGGCTGCGTTCGGTCACGCGCGTGAGAGAGAGACGGAGAAGGGGACGAGGGCGAGGGAGAGTGCGAGAGTGTCAAGGGGGTCCAGGGGGGTAGCGTGGCGTCGCAGAGGGAGTCCAGGGCGACGAGGGGGCAGCCAGGCAGGCAGCTGCCGGCGTGGCACGCCGCGGCGCCATGGCTGTCTTCTCCTCTGCCTTCTGGCAGGAGGAAGAAGACGCCCCTGCCCTCGGTGGCCGGCCAGGTGGCTGGGCTGCCAGGTGGGCTGGGCCTAGCACAGTAGTGGGCCGACAGGTAGGCTGTCAGGTAAGTGGCCCAAAGGACTTCTCTCTCTCTCTCTTCTAATTAAATTCTGTTTTCTATTTTTCTGTAACTTCTGAGCTTTATTAAAAAATACCAAAACGTTTCCAAAAATCCTGAAAATAATTGTGGGCTCTGTTAGGATTATTCCTAACAGCCCACACTTAAGTTCAGAATTAATTGAGCACTTAAAATAATATATAGCATTTAAATGCCCAATTGCAAGTAGCATATGATTTAATTCAGTGACCCTCTGTTGTCCTAGAAAAGTGTGCACCATTTTTGTCATAGATTCTAAACCAAGGCAGAGATGATGAACATTTTAGAAGGGCATTTTGGGTTCAGTGAAAATGATTTTATTTGGACCCTAGTTGAATTTCATTTGCTGCCAGGGTTTATCAGCCCCCATTTCAGGTTTCTGAGAAAAAGTAAACATGATGCATGGAGGTTATGCAAGGATAGGCAATACTAAGCTAGGGTTGTGACACAGGGATAGTTGCACTTTCAATCTCCACCTTTTTGGTAATTGATGACAACATGTAGATCAAAGCTTCGACAAGTGATAAGAAGATTGAAGAACATCGTCGCTTTGAGAAGTATGTGATAAGCAAGAGCTCCCCCTAAATTTGTGCATTATTTAAAATTTGCTTTTGAATGAAAATGCACAATCGATTAGGTTCATGGGTTATTCTTCCATGTTAGATGCATCTTGGTGGAGTGCTCAAAATGATAGAAATTAACAGCATGCACCCATCACCAAGCAAGTGAATGATCATATATGAGATATAACAGATAGCATCATTCAACCAAACATTAAGGTAGCATATGGTCAACCACATGATCACATAAATATCTCACAAGGACATAAAAGTATCTCACACGAGCACACAAAGTTCAACCAAAAGCAAGAGAGAGATAAAAAAAGCAAGATACTCTCTCTCGAAGCCTATGATCTATACATATTTCTTCCCCTTTGGCAACAAGTTACCAAAAAGTTCATAAAATGCATAGTGCTATACATCTCTTAGGCTTGGTCTTCGGGAGGTGGTGTAGAGAGAACTCCAAGGACGAAGGCTTCCGATGACGTAGTTGGAGCTGATGGAGTGGGTGCTGGAGGTGGCACTGGAGCTGTAGCTGCTGGTGCTGACACTAAAGCTCTGGCATCTGAGACTGGCACTGCAGCAGACCTTGGACCTCGTGGCACACGCTTAAAGGCATCAGTAGTTGCCTTTCCTTTCCTCTCCTCTGCTTCCTCCTGAAGCTGCTCAACTGCAGTCTGAATCTCAGTCAACTTCAGATCAAGATCATAGAATTTTGTCTCCACAATCCTCTCCAGGCTCTCCTGATTCTGAGTTAGAGTGGCCAAGCCCTTCTCAATCCTCAGTGTAGCTTGAATCAGATAGCCTAACTGATCTTGCTTGCTCTTCAGGAAGACTCGAGATGCCTTTTCAACACTTGGCATCTGGGCAGCTTTCTCAGCCTTTTCCTTGGCTCTCTTCTCCTGGACTTGAGCTGATGATGGTTCCTCCTCATTCATCACAACAGTGTTGTCTTCGAATTCAGGATACAGAGGTAGATGCTCCTTGCCCAGCAAAAAAGTCCCTGTGCCCATCTTAGAATTGACGAGCTCTTGAATATGTGGAGCATATCCACAAATCCTCTTTTGATTAGCAGCAGTCCTCTTGATCGTTTCGGCAATCAAACTCATAACTTTAAACTTCTGGGGAACATCAAAAATTTCCAGCATGTTGATGGAGTGTCCTCTGATCATCTTGTGATCTCCTTATTTGGGTAGCAATGTGTTCCTTAAGATCCAGTTGATCGTAGGCAGACCAGACAACAAGAAATGCACAGATCCAAGCTTGTGAGTTTCCAAAGCCTTATCAGGGATCTCCTTGTACATGTTTGCCATTGAGTTGTGGTCTTTCTTCTTGGTGGTATACACATCCGAGTCATCTTCATGTTCTTTGGGGGCATTGATTAGCTTGGCCCATTCTTCAACTGTGGACTGGTACCTGGTATGCTCACACATCCAAACTATCCTTCCATCTGGATAGAAGTGGGCAGTGGAGTAGAACTACATGATCAACTCATCATTCCACTTGGTGAGCTTTTGTCCAACGAATTCATCAACTCCACATGCCTTAAAGTTGTCATACACTCCAGGGAAGTGATCTTCATTTTCCCGGATGAATTCCCAGTCCACTCATTTCATGTCACACACTATGGGCTTCTTGTCAAGCAAAATTGTCTCATAGAAATCTTGTTGTTCCTTTGTATGGAACCTGTAGTCAACTGCAGTCCTCCTCCTAACAGCATATGGATCAGACTGTCTCCACAACCTCCGTCATGCATCTTTCCTGATGTGCATTTCCTCAGCGACTGGATGAACATCATTGTGGTCAGGAATTTTTGGCTTCAACTTCCTCAAAACAAGAGAATCATCTTCCTCTTCTTCAGCTTCAGGCACTGGGGCCTTGTTCTTCTCCTCAGCGGGTATACTGTTGGTGTTCCTCTTGGGCTTTGGGGATTTCCGAGAAGTAGCCTTGGGAGCATATTTGGGCTTAATTGCGTCTCCCATAAGCTTCTGAGCCTTAGGAGCTGGTGCAGCATCCTCTTCCTCCTCCTCTTCTTCTGGATCTCTCATAATGGAGGATCTTCCAAGCACTCTGGCAGTGGTCTTCTTGACCCTTCCCTTCCTTTTCTTTCCTTCTCCAACAATCTCTTCAGTTGGCTTGGAGGTTTCAGCGGTTGAGGCTCTCACCTTTAAGGTTGGCACCCTCTTGGCAGGGGCCTTCTTGTGCAAGACAGGCTTAGTTGATACAATTGTGACATACTCCTTCTTCAGCACCTTCTTCTTGGAGCTGACTTCCTCCTCAACAGCCACATAATCCTCATCTTCAGAGTCTGAGGTTTTCTTCTTCCTTGTTCTGGTGGCTGCCTTGGTAAACTTGCTTGGTGTGCTCCTGCTGCCATCATCAGAAGTGCTAGAGGGGCTAGTGTCCTCACTCAAATGTACCCGTTCCTCTGACTTGTTCTGGCTGTCGCTCTGGTCAGACATTTCTGCAAACTTACTGACAGCAGACTTCATGAATAGATATGGATGAGGTAGAGTGGATGAGCATCACAAAGTGCAGAGTTTTTGCAAAAAGAATGACTTAAAAACTTAGTTTTAGTTTTTCACAGAAAGCATTTCGGAGCTACCGATTTGTAAACTCGGTGATACCGAAGCAGATTTTGGAACCTAAACTAGTGAACTCGGTCAGACCGAGTCACAGTTCGGTGGCACCGAGACTGCTAGGGTTTCACAAAGAATCGAAATCGGTCACACCGATTTGCAGTTTTCGGTCAGACTGAAAGTGCAACTGCAATGGCCTAAGCCAAATCGGTGAGACCGATTTCTACAATTTGGTCGGTCCGAGATGAGTCCGACGGAGACCTAACCCTAAATTTTCAAATCAAACCTAAGGGATGTTCTCAGTGGATAGATTGATTGCATGTGTGGTCATGATCATGGCAAAGTAATGTGCTACGAATCGGAGTTAAAGGAATAGCACAACGGATCAAACTCATACCCTAATTCGGCGGAGTACGCTACGGCGGCAATGGAGCGGTAGAAATCCGTTGACGGCGATGGAAACCAGCGGTGGGAGGTCGCTGGCGGCGAGAGGACGATCCGGAGACCCGAGGTGGCAGAGCAGGACACACGCGGGCTGAGAGGTTTTGAAGAATTTTCCAAAATCTCACCCGTGGGTATATATATATATCCCGACCCTGTCGGTGTGACCGAGTGGAACAACTCGGTGGCACCGAGATGCAGACTGCAAGCGGTTACTGCAACTTGGTGTGACCGAAAAGTTCTAGTCGGTTGCACCGAGATTGAAAACCTAGATCAACTTAGTGATCTCGGTGTGACCGAAATGGATGACTCGGTCATACCGAAATGCACAAAGAGGTTTTCGAAGTTTAATTCTATGACGAATCGGGGACTCTAAGTGCTCCTCACATAGAGTGGTTCGAATCTGAATTGATCAAACTTTGTGATGTAGCATGAATAGAGTTTGAGACGAGAAAAGCATAGATAGCTAGAGGGAGTTCTTAGGCATTCTTGTCCATCCATTTGGCAAAAGAGAAAAAGCCGAACAATCAAAGCAACAAATGGATGTCCTCGAATGAGTAAAATATGCATCCAACATGCTCACACAATGAAATGACAAATGAAATATGTGACAAAGCATGCACAATCACTCTAGCATCTATCAAGCAATTTGGCGATGACTAGGTCATCTATATATGAGTATATTGACTTAGGAGTCAAATGAGAACATTTGATCATTGGTCATACTCATCGTTCAAGCACAAGTGGGGTTGCCACTTTTACATAAAGCAGTGTTGTGCTCACATCATTAGAGTTGCTTTAGCTCAATTGATTAGAGTAAAGCTCCCCCTAGATGTGATATCCCCCCTAAGAGGGATGAACTAACCTTGGGTTTTGTCGATGATGACTTCATGTAGGTGTTGAAGATGTAGATGCTCAATGTTGATGTAGATCATTCGGAGCAATCTTTTGGAGTGAGTTGCACTTTCAATACCTACATGGGTTAGTCCCACAAGGAACAAACAAGGATATCCATAGACATAGAGTGAAGTTCACATTGGATGATGTCCATGAAAGCATTAGGTTACCTTGTCCCTTGTCTTAGCAACAAGAGGGTTTGTGACTCCTTGAACTAGTGCAAGATGTGGAATTTGTTTGCACTTGTCCTTGCCAAAATGATATGAGTGAAGTATGTTGGTGGACTCACCCTCAAGAGCTTTATAGTTCTTCATCTTAGGGATCCACACCAACTTGATGGGAATCCTTGGAGTTGTAGTCGTACTTGATGAAGTGGAACTTGATGTAGTCTTGGGAACCCATTTGACCAAGGCCTTAGGTGTAACACCCTCGATGCGGCTATATCTCCCACGTGTCGAAGCACGACTTAGAGGCATAACCGCATTAAAAGCAATGTCGCAAGTGAGGTAATCTTTGCAACCAACCCATGTAATACATAAGGGAAAGAGATACATAGTTGGCTTACAATCGCCACTTCACACAATACATGAATAAAGCATTACATCATCCAAATACAATCAAGGTCCGACTACAGAACCCAAAATAAAAGAAGACTACCCCAAATGCTACACAGATCCCCGATCGTCCCAACTGGGCTCCACTACTGATCAACTGAAAACGGAACAACATAACAAACACAATCTTCATCGAGCTCCTCCTTGAGCTTGGTTGCATCACTTGCATGGTTCAACGGCACCTGCAAGCTGGTTTTGGAAGTATCTGTGAGTCACGGGGACTCAGCAATCTCACACCCTCGCGATCAAGACTATTTAAGCTTATAGGTAGGGTAAAAGGTATGAGGTGGAGCTGCAGCAAGCGACTAGCATATATGGTGGCTAACATACGCAAATGAGAGTGAGAAGAGAAGGCAGAGCACGATCGAGAAAGTAAGATCAAGAAGTGATCCAAAAAATACTTACATCAAGCATAACTCCAACACCGTGTTCACTTCCCGGACACCGCCGAAAAGAGACCATCATGGTTACACACGCGGTTGATGTATTTTAATTAAGGTCAAGTGTCAAGTTCTCTACAACCGGACATTAACAAATTCCCATCTGCCCATAACCGCGGGCACGGCTTTTGAAAGTTCAAATCCCTGCAGGGGTGTCCCAACTTAGCCCATCACGAGCTCTCACGGTCAACGAAGGATATTCCTTCTAGCGGGAAGACCCGATCAGACTCGGAATCCCGGTTACAAGACATTTCGATAGGTAAAACAAGACCAGCAAAGCCACCCGCTGTGCCGACAAATCCTGATAGGAGCTGCACATATCTCGTTCTCAGGGCACACCGGATGAGCGCTCCGTACAGCTAAAACCAAACCTCGAGTTTCCCCGAGGGGGCGCTGCAAAGGACTCTAGTTTGGACCAACACTCAGAGGAGCACTGGCACGGGGGTTTAATAAAGATGACCCTTGGGCTCCGGAAACCCAAGGGAAAAGAAAAGGCTAGGTGGCGAATGGTAAAACCAAGGTTGGGCCTTGCTAGAGGAGTTTTATTCAAGATGAACTGTCAAGGGGTTCCCATTATCACCCAACCGTGTAAGGAACGCAAAATCAAGGAACATAACACCGGTATGACGGAAACTAGGGCAGCAAGAGTGGAACAAAACACCAGGCATAAGGCCGAGCCTTCCACCCTTTACCAAGTATATAGGTGCATTAATTAAATAAGAGATATTGTGATATCCCAACAATAAACATGTTCCAACAAGGAACAACAGCTCCATGTTCCAACAAGGAACAAACTTCATCTTCACCTGCAACTAACAATGCTATAAGAGGGGCTGAGCAAAGCGGTAATATAGCCAAACAACGGTTTGCTAAGAGAAGGTGGGTTAGAGGCTGAACATGGCAACATGGGAGGCATTATAAGCAAGTGGTAGGTATTGTAGCATAGGCATAGCAAAAGAGCGAGCAATCTAGCAAGCAAAGATAGAAGTGATTTCAAGGGTATGGTCATCTTGCCTGAGATCCCGCAAGGAAGAAGAACGAGTCCATAAAGAAGACAAACGGACGTAGACCAACGGATCATCACAAGGCGACGTTACCGGAACCAACCCGAAGAAGCAACACCGGAAAGAAGCACACAACATCGTAAACAACCAACACATAAACGAGGCATGATATGCGGGATGTGATATGCTATGCATATGCATGATTTGTAAAGGAAATAATTGAACCTGGCCTCAACTTGGAAAACCAAGAGTTCCACTGGAAAGAGGAGTTGATTTCGGTCAAAATCGATATAAAGATCACCGGAATCGGATGCACGGTTTGGAAATGGCAAGCAAAACAAATATGGCACCGGTCTGCGATAAATAGCAAGTAGCCTCCTAAATGCATTAAGAACAACAAGCTACAGCACTCTAACATAACAAAAAAAATACATGGAAGGGATCCACTCAAGATGCTTGACAAGAGATGAACACTGAGCTACGGCTAAATCACTCAATAGCAGGTTCAAACAAGCATGGCAAAAGTGCAAACGATAACAGGTTTCAGACTTAGTGAAATAACAAGACAAGAATTTATCATCAGGAAGCAATCTTTAGAGCATGAAAACTACATGCTACAGGAACATATCATGGCAAAGCAAGGCATGGCATGAAGCTACTCAAAGCATATAACAAAAGTCCCTTAGTGACCATAAGCCAAAAGGGATCATAAAATACAATTGCAAGCATGTGAACATAGCAAAATCATAAACAGATTCAGACTTGGTGAAAAACTGGAGCATGGCAAAACAGATTAACAAGTAGGCATGTTTACGAGCTCGAAGCACTCACTACAAAGCATGGCATGATAATATAAGCATACACCCATCAAGAATACATGGCATAGAATCTAGACATGGTAGGAACAACATCATAGCATGCACGGATCAATAGCAACAACCTCGGCAAAATCGCTAAACATGTTAACAATCTGCCAGGAACATTTTATAGCAAAAGTAGAGATTGATTGACTCAAGCTAGGGTGCTCCATAATTGCAAACAAAGACATGGATGGATAGAGCACAACATTATCTACAAAACATCCTTACTGATCATCCTCAAAAGAGGCATGGATCACTAGGAAACAACATGAACATATGGCATAAAAACAATAACAGGACAAGGACTTAGTGAAATTCTAAGTCCCTGAAATCAGCATCATCGAGTAAGCTATTTTGCATGCTTGTGCTAGTCACCGCAAAGATCACAAAAATACATGGCATACACCCCTGTAAAGATGACATGGCATATAACAAAACACATGTAGAGCTTAGGATCATAGCATGCACCCATTAATCATGACAAAAGGCTATTTGCTGAAACAGATCTGAAACTTTCCTCACATAGCCCTTTTCCAACAGCATTTCAGGCATCAAGATGAGCTCAAATGAAAATTATGCAATGAGATGAAATGATGTACTCGTCGAGGCGAACATTTTGATATTCTACACGCACGAATCGGAGCTACGGATGCAGAGTTATGATGTGATGAAATATGCAAAAAAAATTAAAGGGACGAGGGCAAAAGTCAACCGCTAGGGTTTTTTTCAGATCCAGATCCGGATCGGCATGGATGACGAGGCGCTCGCCGGAGCTGTAGACACGGTGGTCGAACTCGACGCAGCTCGCCGGAGTTGAGGTGGAGGTGGTCCGAGCTCGCCGGAGCGACGACGGGGCGGCGAGGGGCGGCGGAAGGCGCGAGGGCGCGGGCGCTCGGGCCGCGGCGGCGGCGGGATGGGCCCTGCGGGCCCGATCCGGGCCCCGCGGGCCTGGCGCGGTGGGAGGAGAGAGAGGGCGGCGGTGGTGGTGAGGTGGCGGCGTCCGATTGGACGAGGGGCGGTGGCGGACATGTCCCGCTCGGCACGGACGTGTCCGGCGACGCGAGGATGAAGAAGACTAGGGTTCATCCGCGAATTTTCGAGGGGAGTCACATATTTATAGGTAGAGGGAGCTAGGAGAATCCAAATGAGGTGCGGTTTTCGGCCACGCGATCGTGATCGAACGATCGAGATGATGGAGGGGGTTTAGGTGGGTTTTGGGCCACTTTGGAGGGGTGTTGGGCTGCAACACACACGAGGCCTTTTCGGTACCTCGGTTAACCGTTGGAGTATCAAACGAAGTCCAAATGGCACGAAACTTGACAGACGGTCTACCGGTAGTAAATCAAGTCCGCATGACAAGTATCGGTCCAATCCGAGAACGTTTAACACACACACACACGAAAAGAGGTAGAAAGGAGCACCGGATGACATAGAAGCGCCGGATTGTAAAACGGACAACGGGGAAAATGCTCGGATGCATGAGACGAACACGTATGCAAATGAAATGCACATGATGACATGATATGAAATGCATGACACGCAAGCAATGACAAGGCAACGACAGCGAATAACTGGAAGACACCTGGCACATCGGTCTCGGGGCGTTACAACACGCCACCACTACGAGAGGATCTCGTCCCGAGATCTAGAATGGCACCGGAGAAAAACGAAAGAGAAAGAGAACAGGTAAAACTAAGTTGCTTCTTTGAGAAATGAATGAAACCACGAACCTTGAGAGGTTGGAAAACTTGAAAGAAGGAATACAACGGAGATGAACGAAGTAGAAAACACTCCGTTAAAAAAGAGGAACAAGGAAGAACAAATTCGGACAGCACTCCGGTTGAAAAGAGATGCAAGGCTTGATAAGGCGAAAAGAACTTGAGTAAAAGGGCACAACACTCTGGTTAAATGGATAAGCATGAAAAGAACAAGATCCTGACAAGAACAAGAAGAAGGTTTGAAGAGAACAGCATCGCAATGCCTCCAGAAGAAAGAAATAGAAGATAGATCGTTGGAAAGGAAAGAGTTGAGAAGAAAATGACATATTCTACCACAATAGAATTTGAGAAGCATCCTTAGAAAGAAGTATTGAACGGAGTTGTTGGAAAATCAACAACGAAAACAAAAGGCTGCTTGTGGGCTTATGAAAACATCTCAAAACTTAAGGTGAAATTCTGCCACTAACGAAAACAAGATTGGATTGATAAGAACAAGGGGACGAGAAACTTATTTCACCGGGAGGATAAATGAAGAACTTGGGTCATTTATAAGCACCATAAATAGCAAAAATCCTTAGGGAAGGCTTTAGGTGAAATATAACCCAAGATAACTCCAATGAAGAGATTGATGGGTTTAAATATCTCATTCCTGACAACTTTGAATCATGAAACATGAAGGGAAATTGTCAACAATGACATAACACCACTTCAAAAGATAAGGTAAAAAGAATTGCACTCCGGATTGCAAGATGAAGAATACTTGAGCTTCTCTGAAAAGAATCTCGATGAACACTTCGAGAAGGAATTAAATCCTTGACGAACCACCATGTAGAACATCCATGAAGATCTCCGGTAACAAAAGGATAACGAGAAGAAAGGAAAGTTGAAAACACAAGGTGAACCTTATAATGATTTAGATGAAACTCCGTGGTGATATAATTGAAAGAGGTTGGAAACTCCGGGAAAAAGAAAAGATAAAGCATCTCGAACCGAGAATGTGATTTGATGAACCTCCGGAATAAGGAATTGAATTCACTCGATGAAACAAGAATAAGAATTACGTTATGCTTATCCTTCACCAATTAAATTGATGACAAACAATGGATTTGGCACACTACTTATTCTCGTAGAAAGGATTAAGAGAGATATAGCGCAAACTTGAGAAGGTATTGAACGAACCACCGGTATGATTGGAAAGAACGAATGAATCGATATGATACCAAGAGGAAAGGAATCTTGAATGAACTACCGTAAGAATTGAAAACGAATGAAGTAAAGGGATGAATCACCAGTAAGAATTGGAAATGGACGAAGAAAAGGTAAAGAAACACCGGACAGAATTAGAGAACGAATGAAGATACTTGATAGAATTTAGATACATGAGAACGAAGAGATCACGAGCTGATTATAGAATATTTGAATGATGCACCGGTAAGATTTGGAGAATGAGAGCTGAAAGCTGAGAATGAATAAGTCTTCTGAAATGATGGGCTCCAGAGAAACAAACTGAAAAGAATCCCGAATTGCTCCGGATAGGGTGAAAAGAGTTCTCACAATCAAAACCAATTATGAAAGGATGGCAACAACTTAGAACCATGGATCTTCAAGAGAACGGACCAAGATTTAGAGGAAACACTTCTTCGGTCTTCCAATCTGAGAATGACGACGAGAAGCACCACCATGAATTGTTCAGACACTCCGGAAGAATCAAAAGGGAGGAGGTTGAGCCAACGATGAAAAGAATTTGAAAAATCTTGGAGAAAGGCATTTGACTAATGATAACTCATACTTACGTCAAATTTGAAAAAAAAATTGAGAGTAACTCCGGGAAAAATTAGAAGAGTCGGGTAAGATCCTGGGAAAAGACATGTGGGTTAGGGCCCACTCAAAAGAAACACCGTTGAACGATTACTAGAAAGGGAGATTACACCGGTTGATTTAAATGGCTTGAATGAGATAACAATCACGAAAAAAGGTTGAGCGAATGCAGAGTGGAAACGTGAATCTTCGAGATATCTTGAGTATTCCGGAACGATTGAATAGCGAGAGAGGTGAACAGATAAGAGATGTGCACCGGCATAAGAAAGCATATGGAATGGAAGAAAGGATATGATCGACAAAGCTAGAGTTAAATCCACCGGAGAAGAAAAGAATGAAGAATGATGAACGAGTAGAGCATCTTCACGAGAACCACCGGGTAAGAATGTTGATGGAAAAGAATGGGGAGACTTCTCATCAATCACATGATAATTGATTCAGAAATCCGAATCCTTGAAGGAAAAAGGGTGAGAGGGCGGGAAATAAAAGACAACTTAGGACGGAAGAAGTGAGCACCGTTGAAAAGAATTGGTAATTGATCTTGCGGATGTTGAAAAAGATCGGATCCACTTTAAGAGAAACACATCGGTGAAAAGGATTGACATGACAATCTCAATTATCAAGAAGGATTAGTATTCGCATAGGAGTATGAGAACACCATTTAGGAAAGGTATGGAATCAACACTTGACATTGAAGCAACTCGAATACCACAATGAAAACAAAACAAAGGATTGACTTGGAGAATAAGCCAGAACAAACATATGATAGAGATTTCGTCCAAAGTTTTCGTGGTGGGCCCTACACGGGCTCGATCATACGGTACCATCATGTACAAGGCAGTGCACATGACATACGAAGCGTCCCCGAGTCAGCATAGCCAAGGACTCGTTAAGACACAACGAGACCACTGTAAACCAACCGTGGATAGGCGGACCACTAGACGTCGAACCCCAATCTCATATCAGGCATCTGTCGAAAGATATCCTAAGAGCTACTTGAATTCCCACTTATAAACTCCCGAAACTTTCCAGTTATGCAATCAGGTGTTGGGGATACAGGGGAAGCATAATATCTCACCCAGAACTAGCAAATCCTACATCCAGCTGTATCCATCCTTCAACACATAACCAAGAAACCTTCGGAAATTGTTTACCTCAACCTTCGAAAAGCATACGTTATACGAGTTATGGCAATACTCCCGAACTCCCGCCCCAGTACTGGGTGGCATCGAGTTTATCACACCAACAACTGCATAAAAGAGATTTTCGATGTCGGCGAAACTCAGGTATTCCAGAATTGCAACGATAAAATTGTAACGACAACACCTCGGAGCTCAACTCTCCGGGACACTGCCACAACCCCTAAATGTCAGGAGGCACCAAGAACAATGTTCTCATCACAAAACCAACGGAATGATTCCAAGATACCCGCGTGATCCTAAAAAAAATTCGTGAAATTTGAGAAGAGAAGAGCCAAAACTCTATGTCAGGATGCCTTACCAGAGCGATGAAGGGACTGAGGAGTAAAAAGAATCCTACTGTCCGATATATATAATCCTATAAGACTCAAAACATTTTTCTAGACTCAACAACGCCAGCGATTCGATCAAGCAGGGGGCTCCTAAGTCGGGGAAGGCTCTGATTACCAACTTGTAACGCCCTCGATGCGGCTATATCTCCCACGTGTCGAAGCACAACTTAGAGGCATAACCGCATTGGAAGCAATGTCGCAAGTGAGGTAATCTTTGCAAACAACCCATGTAATACATAAGGGAAAGAGATACATAATTGGCTTACAATCGCCACTTCACACAATACATGAATAAAGCATTACATCATCCAGATACAATCAAGGTCCGACTACGGAACCCAAAATAAAAGAAGACTACCCCAAATGCTACACAGATCCCCGATCGTCCCAACTGGGCTCCACTACTGATCAACTGAAAACGGAACAACATAACGAACACGATCTTCATCGAGTTCCTCCTTGAGCTTGGTTGCGTCACCTGCACAGTTCAACGGCACTTGCAAGCTGGTTTTGGAAGTATTTGTGAGTCACGGGGACTTAGCAATCTCACACCCTCGCGATCAAGACTATTTAAGCTTATAGGTAGGGTAAAAGGTATGAGGTGGAACTGCAGCAAGCGACTAGCATATATGGTGGCTAACATACGCAAATGAGAGCGAGAAGTGAAGGCAAAGCATGATTGAGAAAGTATGATCAAGAAGTGATCCAAAAACTACTTACGTCAAGCATAACTCCAACACCGTGTTCACTTCCCGGACACCGCCAAAAAGAGACCATCACGGTTACACACGCGGTTGATGTATTTTAATTAAGGTCAAGTGTCAAGTTCTCTACAACCGGACATTAACAAATCCCCATCTGCCCATAACCGCGGGCACGGCTTTCGAAAGTTCAAATCCCTGCAGGGGTGTCCCAACTTAGCCCATCACAAGCTCTCACGTTCAACGAAGGATATTCCTTCTAGCGGGAAGACCCGATCAGACTCGGAATCCCGGTTACAAGAGATTTCGACAGGTAAAACAAGACCAGCAAAGCCACCCGCTGTGCCGACAAATCCCGATAGGAGCTGCACATATCTCGTTCTTAGGGCACATCGGATGAGCGCTCCGTACAGCTAAAACCAAACCTCGAGTTTCCCCGAGGGGGCACTGCAAAGGACTCTAGTTTGGACCAACACTCAGAGGAGCACTGGCCCGGGGGTTTAATAAAGATGACCCTTGGGCTCCGGAAACCCAAGGGAAAAGAAAAGGCTAGGTGGTGAATGGTAAAACCAAGGTTGGGCCTTGCTGGAGGAGTTTTATTCAAGACGAACTATCAAGGGGTTCCCATTATCACCCAACCGCGTAAGGAACGCAAAATCAAGGAACATAACACCGGTATGACGAAAACTAGGGCGTTACATTAGGTGCTTCTTCAAATGCATCAATTTCCTCTTGAAGCTTGTCCTTGCCTTTTAGCTTGTGGTCTTGTGGTGGAAGATCATCTTGAGCTTGTGTTCCTTGGAAAGAAGTAGGACCATACTTCTGTTGTTGAGAAACGAACTTCGTCTTGGGGTATTGATCTTCTTCCCACTCAACTCCATTGGCATTGAACTTCCGTTCAAAACCAACACCTTGATTCTTCTGGTGTCTTCCTTGCTTGAGTACAATTTCCTCAAATTGCTTATTTCTGGCAAGGCTCTTGTAAACACCTTTCTCTATAATCCCCTTCAATAAGCTATTTTCTTGCTGAAGTGTAACTTGGCTAAGAGAATCATTAGTGGAATCAAGAGAACTACTAGAAGCAACAACATTGGATTTAGCATGATTCTTTTTACTACTAGAAGAAGAATCTTTCTTGTTCTTGTTGCTAGATTTAACTTGTGGCATGTAAGTAGACAAGAGTAAATGCTTGGCAGTGTGAGAAGAACTTTTCTTGCGAAGATCACCATTGGTTGCTTTTAAGAACTCATGCTCTTGCTCAAGGTTTAGCTTTTCAAAACATAGCTTCTCATGAGTCTTTAAAAGTTCTCAATGATATTCCAAGGTAGTTTCATGAGCTAACTTAAGAGTTTTTAGTTCTTTAGTTAGACGCTCAATCTCCTTCTTATCATTGTCATTCGTTTTATCTTGATTAGCATGATTAATAGCAAGTTCATCATAGTTTTCATAACTAGAGTTGTTAACAAGTAAATCATCATCACCTAGCAAATCATCTTCATCACTATTGAAATCAATATACTCGGGGTGTGATACATTTGGGACTTTAGCCATGAAGCATCTTCCAATTCCTTCATTTGGTGACTCAAATATGTCGTAGGAGTTGGTTGACACAAGTGCTAGACCGGCAACACCTTCATCTTGAGTATATTCGGAGTCGGAGTGATAACTTCTCTCGGAGTGATCGTCGGAGTCGAAGCTGGATACCCATTCACCAACATGAGCTTGATGTCTTTGTTTTGTGTAGCTCTTTGATGAATTGTCCTTCCTTTCCAAATCCTTGCTTCTTCGTGATGTTCTTCATTCATATCAGTCATCTCTACTCCTTCTCTCCCTTGGTGGTGATTCTTCTCTTCTACTTCTTCTTTTGTAGGGAGAATCTTCACTTCTTTTGTAGGGAGTCGTACACTCATTGGAATAGTGTCCAGGTCTTCCACAATTGTAGCAATTGCACTCACGACTAGAAGATCTTTTGTCATTGTAGGACCTTGTCTTGGAACTTCTTTCCTTGCTTCTACTCTTGTAAAACTTGTTGAAGTTCTTCACCATTAGGCTCAATTCTTCATTGAAGGTTTGTTTCTCACTTGATGATGTGGGAGCATCACATGAGGCTTTGTAAGCACCACTTGACTTGTTGTGAAGCTCTTCCTTATCCTTGAGTGACATCTCATGAGCAACAATCCTTCCGATGACTTCCATTGGCTTGAGATCTTTGTAATTGGGCATCATTTGGATCAATGTGCACACGGTATCGTATTTTCCATCCAAGGCTCTTAGGATCTTCTTGATGATGAATCTATCGGTCATCTCTTCACTTCCTAAGCCGGCAATCTCATTTGTGATGAGAGCAAGCCTAGATTACATTTCAGCGACACCTTCACCATCCTTCATTTTGAACTTGTCAAGTTGACTTTGAAGCATGTCCAATTTGGATTCCTTGACGGAGTCGGTACATTCATGCATATCAATCAAAGTATCCCAAATTTCCTTTGCATTCTCAAGTCGGCTAATTTTGTTGAATTCTTCGGGGCACAATCCGTTGAAGAGAATATCACAAGCATGAGGATTGTATTGCAGCATCTTCAACTCTTCCGCGGTAGCTTCACGGTTCGGTTCTCTCCCATCAAAGAATTCACCTTGTAAGCCAATACACACAATAGCCCAAACGGCGGGGTTATGTCCAAGAATATGCATTTTCATCTTATGCTTCCAACTGGCAAAATTAGTACCATCAAAGTAAGGACCTTTACGGTGGTAATTTCCCTCACTAGATGCCATATTCTCCTAGGTTGTGAAACCAATGCTATGATCACCAAAAGCAATGGAAATCAAGGCAAATGGAAACCAAAACTCTGATACCACCTGTAGGATCGAGAGTATGTCTAGAGGGGGGTGATTAGACTAGTTTACCAAATAAAAATCTAGCCTTTTCCCAATTTTAAGTCTTGGCAGATTTTAGCAACTTAGCACAAACAAGTAATCAACCTACACATGCAATTCTAAGAGTATAGCAGTGGAATGTAAAACAATTGCATATGAAGGTAAAGGGAGGAGTTTGGAGGGAGCAAACGCAATGTAGACACGAAGATTTTGGCGTGGTTCCGATAGGTGGTGCTATCGTACATCCACGTTGATGGAGACTTCAACCCGCGAAGGGTAACGGTTGCGCGAGTCCATGTAGGGCTCCACCCATGAAGGGTCCACGAAGAAGCAAACTTGTCTATCCCACCATGGCCATCTCCCATGAAGGACTTGCCTCACTAGGGTAGATATTCACGAAGTAGGCGATCTCCTTGCCCTTACAAACTCCTTGGTTCAACTCCACAATCTTGACGGAGGCTCCCAAGTGACACCTAACCAATCTAGGAGATTGTCGGTGTCAAAACCAGTGGATCTCGGGTAGGGGGTCCCGAACTGTGCGTCTGAGGCGGATGGTAACAGGAGGCAGGGGACACGATGTTTTACCCAGGTTCGGGCCCTCTTGATGGAGGTAAAACTCTACGTCCTGCTTGATTAATATTGATGATATGGGTAGTACAAGAGTTGATCTACCACGAGATCGGAGAGGCTAAACCCTAGAAGCTAGCCCATGGTATGATTGTATGTTGTCCTACGGACTAAAACCCCCCGGTTTATATAGACACCGGAAAGGGCTAGGGTTACACAAGGTCGGTTACAAAGGAGGAGATATACATATCCGTATTGCCTAGCTTGCCTTCCACGCCAAGTAGAGTCCCATCCGGACACGAGGCAAAGTCTTCAATCTTGTATCTTCATAGGCTAACAGTCCGACCAAAGGATATAGTCCGGCTGTCCGGAGACCCCCTAATCCAGGACTCCCTTAGTAGCCCCTGAACCAAGCTTCAATGACGATGAGTCCGGCGCGCAGTATTGTCTTTGGCATTGCTAGGCGGGTTCCTCCTCCGAATACACCACGGAAAAATTTGAATACAAGGATAGTGTCCGACCCTACAAAATAAGTTCCACATTCCACCATAGAGAGAATAATATTTCCACAAATCTAATCTACTGACTTGTTTCGGCAACATGACGTTATGCCTTGGCCCGGTGATTATTCGAACCGTTTCCTTTAACTAGCCCCGCACATAACGCGAGGCCGTTTTTTGACACGTCTTGTCAAGGCAGAGATCGTGTCCCCCTTATTACGGGATTCTCATCAATACAGGCGTGGGTAACCTAACCGCGCCATCGATTACGGCGCTTGGGAGATAAGCGAGTTTTACCAGGCTAGTGGGGGAGCATAGTTTCGGCCGCCCATATAAAGGGATAAGGATTCACCTTTTCATCCATGCCTTCTTCCTCCTTTGCTCATCCATTTTCGCACACTCGAGCTCCAGCGCCCAAGTCTGCATTTCCCACCTCAACCTTCTCCAACCATGTCCGGAGCAGGAGGTAGGTGGATGGTCTCCTCCGTCACGAAGGGACACATCAAGAAGCTAAGGAGAGTCGGATACCTGCCTGACGACATCGTGCACCGGCTCCCAGATGAAGGGCAGCTCATCCCCACCCCCAGGCCCCATGAGAGGGTAGTGTTCCTTACCCATTTCTTCCGCAGACTGGGATTCCCTCTCCACCCATTCGTCTGGGGTCTCATGTTCTACTACGGCCTGGATTTCCACGATCTGGCCCCGAACTTCATCCTCAACATCTCGGCGTTTATCCTCGTGTGCGAGGCCTTCCTCCGCATCAAGCCCCACTTCGTCTTATGGCTGAAGACCTTCAATGTTAAGCCGAAGGTAGTGAGCGGCCGCCAGGCGGAGTGCGGAGGCGCCAAGGTGGGCAAGATGCCCAACATCACATGGCTCGAGGGCTCCTTCGTGGAGACCATAAAGGGGTGGCAATCGGGGTGGTTCTACATCACCGAGCCGTGTGACCCTAAATGGGCAGCGGCCCCCGAGTTCTGATCTGGCATCCCCACACAGCTCACCTCATGGCAAGAGAAGGGCCTGTCCTGGGGTAGTTCGGGAGAGCTGACCGGACTCCAAACATGTATCCAAAACATGGTGAGCAAGAAGCTCAAAATCGTCAACGTAGTCCAGGTCATGCTCATCCGCCGGATCCTCCCGTGTCAACAACGGGCTTTCAACTTGTGGGAGTTCGACCCGGCCCAGCACCAAACTCTGCACAAGCTCTTCAACACAACACATGAGGATGCCTGGAAGGTGCTATTCAAGGGTACCGAGGTTCCCCCTCCCACTACCGAGGATCGCGGATTCAGCGTGAAGCGCCAAGCCAGCGCGGTAAGCTGTTTTACCTCTTATAGGATACTCGTTTTTCATAGTTTGACTCTCTGCGGGATCTAAGCTCCCATACCTTTGACAGGACTGGCAGGAGACGGTCGGGCAGATCGACTGTCTGGCTCCTTTGCCCGAAGGCCCAGCAGACGCTCTCCTAACGAAGATGCTGACTCCGGCTCCTTACAAGGTGCCAGAGAAGACCAAGAAGGCCAAGGGAACCCGAAAGAGTTCCCGGCGCCAGGTGGTATCGGACTCATCGTCCGATAACTCCGCGACGCACTCCTCCCCCAAAGACGAGGAGGAAGATGAAGATGTTCCCCCTCCGGCCGGGGGAGACAAGAAAAGGAAGGCCGCCCCAACTAGGGAGGCTGAAGGGTCCAAGAGGGGAAGGACTCCCCTTCCGGACTACTCCACCGCCGCCGCCGAAGGCGAAGATGAGTGGCTGCTCAGGGGCAAGCCCCTGGCGAACTCGTAAGTATTCGGATGCCAGAGCAACTCATAGCATACCTTTGTCGCACTGCCTCTCCTAACGCCGAATTATGACTATGCAGATCGCCACGAGCCCGTATCGATGTATCGTCGGACGGCTCCCTGGGCTCGTAGGATATGGATAGCGATCCACTTCCGACCGCCACCTCCCCTTGCCCTACGGACAACGCCGAGGTATTGTCTCAAGAGGCACCGGGTCGAGGGAAGACAGTCCCGGAGGCACCTCAAGGCGACCTTCCGGACTCCAGGAGCAGAGGGAGCAAGATTCCCGAGGGCTCCGAGTTCGGCCCTTAGCCAAACACCGCGTCGGAACCCCCAGCGGTTCCGGACTCGGGCAGGCGGCCTCCTTCCAAAAGGGGCAAGACGCTTGTGCCGGTGACCTCTGTCCATCCAGAGGCACCGGACAATCTGCTGGGAGCGCTTCGCATCGCTTCCATCGATGAAGAGCACCGTACTATAATGAGTGCGGTGATCAAGAAGGTTCAGTCCGCCAAGAGCGGACTGAGTGAAGCCTGTGCCAGCCTTCTAACAGGATTTGAGGTAAGTTTTTTTGAAATATAGGAGAAATATTACCGCATAGACAGTAGCCCCTGATGCTCTGTTCGGTGTTCACAAAGAAAAGTCGAACAGAAGATCAAACAATATCGCAGGAGTCTAATATAAGTATGTCTATATGCGTATGCAGGCTTCGCTGCTGGCCTCTGCCGCACTGACTGCAGAGGTTGCCGTACTGAAGCAGGACCTCAAAGGGTCCAAGGAAGAGCTCGGCCTTGCCAAGAGGCAGCTCGAGGAAAACAAATGTAAGTAATACCTAGTCTATAGATGTGTGTATATAAAAAAGATGCGATTGCAAAATGACAGGACCATCATAAATTTGCCAGGGGCCGCTACCGAAGTGGCGACCCTGAAACAACCGCTATCCGAGGCCGAAAACAAAGCGGCCAAGGAGCGCACCGAGCGAGAAAAGCAAGAGGCACGGGTGGGCGAGGTGCAGCAAGAGCTCCAAGCTCTCGTGACAAAGCACGAGGAGTTGGAGCTTGACTCGAAGACGCGAGAGTCTGAGCTTGCCGCGGCCCTTGAGAGCGCGAAGAATGCCAAGGCTGAAGCCCAAAAGGCCCTCCAGGAGATTGATGTGATGAAGAAGATAGCGGCGGGTAAGGCATTCTATATGCAAAGCAAGCATGTAAAAGTAAATTACCTGTTACTTACCCGAATCCGGAGCTCTCCAGGAGCATTCACAGATTTGCCCCGCAGCGTGTCGGATGCCGCACAGTTTTACCAGGCCAAGGAGGGAAGCTCAACGGAGAATTTGTTCTGGGCCCAATATAGTGGGACCGAACACCCGGTGCCTATGAGCGACCAGCTAAAGCACCTGGTCGAGCTACACAAGGCGGCCGAACAGGCCATGAAGGGCTTTATAGTCCGGCTGTGGCCTGGCGACGCCCTTCCGAACAGCTACTTCGGCCTGGTGAGGCGGCTTGTGGATTCCTGCCCATGGCTGGAAGTCGTCAAGCGGTCCGTCTGCATCGAAGGTGCATGCCGAGCTTTCGCCCGTGTGAAGTTGCAATGGGTCAAGCTAGACGCCGTGAAGCTGATCAAGGAAGGGCCGCCGGAGGGCAAGGAGCATCGCCACCCCGAGATGTACTACGAGGGTGTTCTGAAGGGTGCTCGTCTCGTAGCGGACGAGTGCACGAAAGATGTAATATTTGAGTGAACTTGCTCGTGTGATCCTGTGGTATGAAAACTTGTTCATATGCGCTATGAAACGCTTGTTTGAATTTAAAATATTACCTTTTGTTCGGCTGTTTATCAAATCTGAGAGATGGCTAGTCGCCGGCTTCTGCCCCCATGCCATGAGTGCGGGGTGTTTGGGATAAACCTGAGCACTCTTGTTCCCATTTTTGGGTCCTTCGAGGGAGGTGCTCAGCACAACAATTAAGGCAATCAGACTATAATGCGTTATCACTCTCACTTGGCCATAGAATTCTATAATTTTAAATTTCGGTGAAGCCCCTAGTATTCGGAAGGCCGAATCTGGGGCGCGATACACGCCTTAAGCCGGACAGAGCCGACTCCTTGCTCTAAGCGGCATAAGTCTTTAAGGACTCGAAAACCTCTCGAACAGCGACCAGTCTCTCACCTTATCATGACAGTCAGTTTTAGCTTTCTCTACTGAGGTGCTTAACCCAGCAGAACCGGGGCACAATCGCAGTAGTTCTCCCAGTGCTACCTTAGCCGATATAGCGGAACGTAAGGTACCAAAACATGGGAGCCGGGCAAACCCAACTATTGACCAAAGACATGATTCGGAGCTGATGCATATAATGCTATAAGTTCGGGGTGCCGCACTTGTTAAAGTGTTCGGACTTCTCACACCATATTGTGGGGTACTTAAGTCCCTGGTGTATTAGCCGTACCAAAGTGTATGATTGCAAGGTGTCATTAATGAACACATAGATAAAAGAAAAATGCAAAAACAGACTGAAGCTATGCATTGTTTATTCAAAAAGGTGTGTTAAAGCAGAATGATACAAGTAGTGCGATAAGCAAAAAGTAGGACTATTTGACATGTCCCTTCCAAGGGCAAGCTGAGGAATAATATTAAAGCAAATATTTCACTCGTTATCGAAATCCACCTGGGAGTTCTGTGGTGTGACGTAGCTTTCTGCCTCCTTGGTTGCTGCATCATGTGTTCGGCAATCATACTGCCGGACAGGGTTTCCAGAGATTAAAGTCCTGAAAGAGAAAAATAATAAAGCGGGAAGCCCCTAGTGTGGTTTAAGCCGCGTCTTGGAGCGTGCCGCAGTCGTGCCCCCCTCCCCTCCTGTGTCCATGGTATTTTTAATGCGTAATAATGTACGCGTGGCACGAGTTTCGCCGTTTGGCTTGGGCCGGGGTGGGGGCGCATTGCTATGCGGGCTCGGAACGTGCCAAGGCGGTCCTGTTGCCGATTACTCCGGGCGCGCTTGAAGGTGTTCGGGTCCTGAAACGCCGAACTAATGGATTGCCTTAAGAGGCTGCTTTGTGCTTCTGCTGCGAGGGCCGCAGTGTGCTCCTCTGTGCGGAGAGAGCGCTCTGTGTTTCCATTGAATGTGATGACCCCCCCGAGGTCCTGGCATCTTGAGCTTGAGATGTGCATAATGCGGTACCGCATTGAATCTTGCAAATGCGGTTCGCCCGAGCAGTGCATGATAACCACTGCGGAATGGGACTATATCGAAGATTAATTCTTCGCTTCGGAAGTTATCCGGGGATCCAAAGACCACTTCCAGTGTGACTGAGCCTTTGCAATGGGCCTCTACACATGGTATGACACCTTTAAAGGTCGTTTTTGTGGGTTTGATCCTTGAGGGGTCTATACCCATTTTGCGCACTGTGTCCTGGTAAAGCAGGTTCAGGCTGCTGCCGCCATCCATAAGGACTCGAGTGAGGTGAAATCCGTCAATAATTGGGTCTAAGACCAGTGCGGCGAATCCTCCATGACGGATACTAGTGTGGTGGTCCCTGCGATCGAAGGTGATTGGACAGGAGGACCATGGGTTGAACTTTGGGGCGGCTGGCTCCAACGCATATACATCCCTGAGCGCACGCTTCCGTTCCCTCTTGGGGATGTGGGTTGCATATATCATGTTCACCGTCCGCACTTGTGGGGGAAACCTCTTCTGTCCTCCGGTGTTCTGTTGTCGGGGCTCCTCTTCGTCATCGCTATGTGACCCCTTATCTTTGTCTTCGGCAATTAACTTGCCGGCCTGCTTGAACACCCAACAATCCCTATTGGTGTGGTTGGCTGGCTTTTCGGGGGTGCCGTGTATTTGACACGAGCGATCGAGTATACGGTCCAAACTGGACGGGCCCGGAATGCTTCTTCTGAATGGCTTTTTCTGCTGACCGGGTTTAGAGCCTTTGAATCCAGCATTGACTACCGTATCCTCGGTATTGTCGCTATTAATGTGACGCTTATGTTTGTTGCGATGTGACCTGCTATTGCCATCCTTGATATCCGAGGTACCACGGTTCTTTGATATGTTATTACTACGAGCCAGCCAGCTGTCTTCTCCCGGACAAAAGCGGGTCATGAGCGTCGTGAGGGCTGCCATAGATTTCGGCTTTTCCTGACCAAGGTGCCGGGCTAGCCACTCGTCGCGGATGTTGTGTTTGAAAGCTGCTAGGGCCTCTACATCCAGACAATCAATGATTTGATTTTTCTTTGTTAGGAACCATGTCCAGAATTGCTTGGCTGATTCCTCTGGCTGCTGAATTATGTGGCTCAAGTCATCGGCATCTGGTGGTCGCACATAAGTTCCCTGAAAGTTGTCGAGGAATGCGGCTTCCAGATCTTCCCAACGGCCAATGGACTCTGCTGGCAAGCTATTGAGCCAATGCTGAGCTGGTCCTTTGAGTTTGAGTGGGAGGTATTTAATGGCGTGTAGATCATCACCGCGTGCCATGTGGATATGCAGGAGGAAATCCTCAATCCATACCGCAGGATCTGTTGTGCCGTCGTATGATTCTATATTTACGGGTTTGAAACCCTCTGGGATTTGATGATCCATTACTTCGTCTGTGAATCATAAGGGGTGTGCGGCGCCTCTGTACTAGGCTATATCGCGATGCAGCTCCAATGAGTTTTGTCTATTGTGTTCGGCCCGGCCGGATTTACTTTTACTGTGTCCAGCGTGACGACTATCGTCTCGCGTAGTGGCGCGCCCCCGCGATCCGTAGATCGATCTTGCGTGTTTTGCTTTGTCCTCCAATACGTCTCGCAGGTCTGGCGTATTTCCCCATGCCTTTTTATTTGAATGGCGTCAGGGTGCAGGCTGAGTTTCTGGCTGGAATGCCTCTCTATCGCGGCCACGAGGTGGCCGATCAGCCGCGTCATATGCTTCTTCCTCCAGTCGGGGTAGCAACCTGCATTTTGGGTAATTCTTGGAGGGGCGTTCGAGTTTATATTCCTCGGCCGCCAGGACTTCAGTCCATCTGTCAGCTAGCAGATCTTGATCAGCTTGAAGCTGATGTTGCTTCTTCTTAAGGCTATTTGCCGTGGCTATAAGCCGGCGCTTGAAGCGCTCTTGCTCGATGGGATCCTCTAGCACGACGAATTCATCATCGCTGAGGCTTGCCTCGTCTTTGTAGGGAGGCATGTAATTACCATCCTCCTCATTTGCCGCTCTCTCAGGAGGGCTGGCCTCTCCATCCTCCTGCCCTAAATCGTGCTAGAGGGGATTATTGCCATCTTCGGCACTATCCGGAGTGCTATTATCTCCTATGCCGGTATCACCACTTTTGCTTTGGCGGGACTTAGAGCGGCGCCGCTGACGTCGGCGCTTGGGTTGCTTCTTGGAGGGGTCATCCTCCGCTGTCTCGTCGCCATTGCCTTCTTTGGGTGTGTCCACCATGTATATATCGTATGATGAGGTGGCTGTCCAGTGCCCTGTGGGCAGTGGTTCCTCTTCGTCTCCCGCATCATTGTCCATACCGTCGATGTCTTCGGAGTCGAAGTCGAGCATGTCAGTTAAGTCGTCGACAGTGGCTACTAAGTGGGTGGTGGGTGGGCAGCGAATTTCTTCGTCATCCGCATCCCAATCCTGCCAGACATAGTTTGGCCAGGATCCTCCTGACAAGGAGAGAGACCTTAATGAGTTCAGTATGTCGCCAAAGGACGAGTGCTGAAAAGTATCCGCGGAGGTAAACTCCATGATCGGCGCCCAATCGGATTCACTAGGAACGAGCGCAGGCGGTTCAGAGTCCATGGCCGGAGAAGGATCCGGCAGTTTGACAACACGGCTCTCGTGCAGGGTAAGGTCGATGTTCGGCTCGATTGCCGCTGAGGATAAGGCCTCCGTGGCGGGGTCCATCCACCCGTCCATGGACGGCGCAACTGGCTCCGACTTGAGGGTCGGAGCGGCTGCCGATGCGATCTCCTGGACACTGTCCGATGGTAGAGCTAAATCGTACTCATCATGATCGTGTGATGCACATGGCAGGGGCTCGAATCCGTCGAATATCAAGTCTCCGCGGATATCGGCCGTGTAGTTTAAGCTTCCAAACCTGACCTGCTGTCCAGGGGCGTAACTTTCGATCTGCTCCAGATGGCCAAGCGAGTTGGCCCTCGATCTGCTCCAGATGGCCAAGCGAGTTGGCCCGCAGTGCGAAGCCGCCGAACACAAAGATCTGTCCGGGGAGAAAAGTCTCACCCTGGACTGCATCGCTATCAATGATCGTAGGAGCCATCAAGCCTAACGGCGACAACACAGAGGAACTCTCAATGAAAGCACCAATGTCGGTGTCAAAACCGGCGGATCTCGGGTAGGGGTCCCGAACTGTGCGTCTGAGGCGGATGGTAACAGGAGGCAGGGGACATGATGTTTTACCCAGGTTCGGGCCCTCTTGATGGAGGTAAAACCCTACGTCCTACTTGATTTATTCTTGATGATATGAGTATTACAGGAGTTGATCTACCACGAGATCGGAGAGGCTAAACCCTAGAAGCTAGCCTATGGTATGATTGTATGTTGTCCTACGGACTAAACCCCCCCCCCCCCGGTTTATATAGACACTGGAAAGGGCTAGGGTTACACAAGGTCGGTTACAAAGGAGGAGATATACATATCCGTATTGCCTAGCTTGCCTTCCACGCCAAGTAGAGTCCCATCCGGACACGAGACGAAGTCTTCAATCTTGTATCTTCATAGTCTAACAGTCCGGCCAAAGGATATAGTCCGGCTGTCCGGAGATCCCCTAATCCAAGACTCCCTCACAGACACCACTCTCCAAAAGGTAATAGATGGTGTGTTGATGATGAACTCCTTGCTCTTGTGCTTCAAATGATAGTCTCCTCAACACTCAACTCTCTCTCTCATAGGATTGGATTTGGTAGAAAGATGATTTGAGTGGAAAGCAACTTGAGGAAGGCTAGAGATCAAGATTTATGTGGTTGGAATGGAATATCTTGACCTCAACACAAGTGTAGGTGGTTCTCTCTCAAAAAATGTATGTTGGAAGTGTAGGCATATTCTGATGGCTCTCTCCTCAAATGAAGAGTGGGTGGAGGGGTATAAATAGCCTCCACACAAAATCTAACCGTTACACACAAATCACCAAACTCTGTGGGACCGAATCATACAACTCAGTCAGACCGATTTAGTTCATAATGTGACCGTTAGGGTTTTCGGTGGGACTGACATGTCAACTCGGTGGGACCGATTCCATTAGGGTTAGGGCATAACGTAATCTCGGTGAGACCGATTACGCAAACTCGGTGGGACCAATTTTGGTAATAGGCAAACAGAGAGTTGGTCAGGCAAACTCGGTGGGACCGATTCGCTCATCTCGGTTAGACCGAAACGTTACGAATGGGGAAACAGAGAGTTTGCATTGCAATCTTGGTGGGACCGATCGCTCATTTTGGTTGGACCGAGACGTTACGAAGGGAAACAGAGAGTTTGCAATCCCATCTCGGTGAGACCGAATTGATTAGGGTTTCTGGCAGTGGCTATGTCAAATGAACTTGGTGGCGCCGGATAGAAGATTTCGGTGGGACCAAGTTTGACTTTTAGTTTGGGACATATGTGGATATTAGAAAGTAGTTGAGGGTTTTTGGAGCGTATCACTAAGCATTTTGAGCAAGTAACTCATTAAGCAACACCTCATCCCCTTTTAATAGTATTGGCTTTTCCTATGGACTCAATGTGATCTTGGATCACTAAAATGAAATGTAGAGTCTTGTGCTTGAGCTTGAGCCAATCTTTTGTCCTTAGCATTTTGAGGGGGTCCACTTTCTAATCCATGCCATGCCAATCATTGAGCTTTCCTGAAATATTTATCTTCAAATAGCATTAGCTCAATGAGCTATATGTTGTTAAGAATTACCAAAACCACCCTGGGATAGTTGCACTTTCACATTTTTAGGCAAACAATGTTGGCAAACGTAGTAGAAAACAAAAAAAATTGCCATACGATCAAGATTCTGGATCACTATGAAGATGCATACAAGATTATATTGGATCATTTTCAACTTCGAGTTCCAGCGAAAGTAGAGTTGGTGTAGATCGTTCTTAAATTCCCTCGAAATGTCCACAATGATCGCTCGAAACGAAGACTGAAAGCACAGACTCTCTATAGATTGCACGCTTACGAGCATCACGATCCGGCAGTGCTGCGCCATCCAAAGCTTTGCGTCACCGGATAACTAGAGAAGGGAGAAGAGTACCTCAAGGGGCTTCTCTATTAGTGAAGAAGAGAAAACTAGACCTAGATCTAGTCTAGAACAATTCTTGATAAGAACTAGCTCTCTCTCTCTCTATATATATATATATAGAGAGAGAGAGAGGGAGAGAGAGACGGGGCGTCCGAGACAAAGGGACTTGAGTGTCTCTAGGGTGTGCCCCTCAAGTATATACATGTGGAGGGGAGGAGGGGGTGCCGACTTGGGGAGGGCTCCTCCCCTTGGTGCGCCAGCGAAGGGAGAGGAGTCTCTCTCCAAATCCAACCACCCCTCCCCCCCAAAGCTTGTCCAACAAAGCTATGGGGTGCCACCTCCTTATTGGGCCTATATGCCCATTAAATCTCCCCTATTGGGCCTAATTAATTTTTTTCTTTTGCCCATAGCATCTAAATAAATCCTAGGGGCCTCTCAATCAATATTGGATCCCTCTATTATTTATATTAGGTCCTCGGAAACTTTTCCCGCCTATATATCATTACCCGGTATTCTCCGAAACTCTTTCGGTAACCTTGAAACGCTTATAGTTTCTCACGAGACTATTTATTTTATTCTGAAACTATTCCAATAATATTTTCCCATATTCCTCACTCCACTATAACTCAACAGATCGTAATTCCCTTCAGCGTATGACCCTATAGTTTTGATGGAATATAGACATGAACAAAACTTTCTTTTGTTCAATGATCAATATCGGAATCGTGGACATCCATGTTGACCCCTATATCCACACAAATGATATTCGATTGAACCTTTGGTTATCATATGATATTAACTTTGTTTCATGATACTTTATAAAACCCGAGGTGAGATATATCGGTATCCTCTTTGTCATTCTCATGTTCACTATACTGGTCTCGTCGTTACCGGTTTTGTTCTTGCTTCTCATTATCATGTTCCGATATCCCTGTGAGCTCTGTGTCTGGCCAGACCATGATGAATTCCATCACACCGAGAGGGCCCTAAGAATATCTCTCCATTGTCGGAGGAGCAAACCCCACTTTTAAGCTTTCTTGCCCCTTGTCATACTTTTCGACGAACCTGAAGTTGTCGTTATGATTACCCTATTACGGATAGCGTTAGATCAACACCTAAGTGCATTGTCCGGTATAATGTGAATCGATACTCTCATGGTCTTAGAAACTAAGCATATGTTAACTCTCCCTGTTATAGACAGTAGACTTGCGACATGCCATCTGTAACTATAACAAACAAGTTGGGTCAATTCAGTATGATCGTTCTTCTAACATCATACTCTCAAAGTTGTTTGCATCCTTCTTACATTAACTTATGCCTATGATCAGGAAAACATAACCATCATGCAACACTTGAGCTAGTCCTAGAGGCAAGACTAGAAATCAGGTTTTATCATTTATAACTCTACACATGCTTATGGGGTTTTACCTCTGAATCACATATTCAAGAACCATAGCAGTTATAGCATAGAGTATAAACATCTAACTATAAACATGATTTTTTTGCCTCTAGGGCATATTTCCGACAAACAATGGATTCATCGAATAATGAAATTGAAAACAAGGAGCTTGAT